>NW_026625312.1:4547-9707 GCF_030028575.1 Malurus melanocephalus | reverse complement strand
CAGCCGCGGGCACCATGAGGGCGGTGCTGTGGGATTTGACAGAATTTGTGGGATTTGACAGAATTTGTGGGATTTGACAGAATTTGTGGGATCTGTGCCCCACAGCCGTGGGCACCATGAGGGCGGTGCTGTGGGATTTGACAGAATTTGTGGGATTTGACAGAATTTGTGGGATTTCTGCCCCCGTAGCCGCAGGCACCATGAGGGCGGTGCTGTGGGATTTGCTGCTGCTGCTGTTCCTGTCGGCGCGGGCGCGCGGTGATTGCCGCGGCGATTGTGTGCACTGCGACCGCCTGCTCTACCGCGACTCCTTCGACGTCCTCGTGAGTGCCCCAATCCCAAAGATTCACCAATCCCAAAGATTATGGGGTGTTCTGAACCCACAGAGTCACTGATCCCAAAGATTATGGGGTGTTCTGAAACTGATCCTACAGATCTGGGTGCCCCGACCCCAAAGATTTCCCGACTCCTTCGACGTCCTCGTGAGTGCCCCAATCCCAAAGATTCACCCATCCCACAGATTCCCTGACCCCACAGATCCGAGGGTGCCAAATCCTATAGATCGGGAGGTGCCCCGACCCCAAAGATTCACTGATCCCACAGATCTGGGATGTCCTGACCCCACAAATTTCCTGACCCCAAAGATTTCCCGACTCCTTCGACGACCTCGTGAGTGCCCCACCCCACAGATTCACCGATCCCAAAGATCTAGGATGTCCTGACGCCACAGAGTCACCGATCCCAAAGATTATGGGGTGTTCTGAACCCACAGATTCCCCAATCCCAAAGATCTGGAGTGCCTTGATCCTACAGATCCAGGGTGCCCCGACCCCACAGATTCCCCAATCCTACAGATCCAGGGGTGCCCTGACCACAAAGATCCGGGATGCCCCAATCCTGCCGATCTGGGATTTCCCAACCCCAAAGATCTGGGGCTGCCCCAATCCCACAGATTCCCCGACCCCACAGATCTGGGATGTCCTGACCCCACAGATTCCCTGATCCCAAAGATTCCCCAATCCCACAGATCCAGGGTTTCCTGACCTCAAAGATCCGGGGTGCCCCAATCCCACAGATTTCCCCGATCCAAAGGATCCAGGGGTGCCTTGATCCTACAGATCCGAGGTGCCCCAACCCCACAGATTCCCCAATCCCAAAGATCCAGGGTGCCCCGACCCCACAGATTCCCTTACCCCACAGATCCGGGGCTGCCCCAATCCCAAAGATCTGGGAGTGCCCCGACCCCACAGATCTGGGGTGCCCCGACCCCACAGATCCGGGGGTGTCCCAACCCCAAAGATCCGGGGTTGCCCCAATCCCGCAGATCTCGGATTCCCCGACCCCAAAGATCCGGGGTTGCCCCAAACCCACAGATCCAGGGCTGCTCCAATCCCACAGATCTGGGGGTTCCCCGACCCCAAAGATCCTTGGGGCTCTGGGCACCCCATTCCCAGTTCCGGGGTCTGGGTGTGGTTTGGTGTCACCGCTGTCACCGTCCCTCCTGTGCCAACACCAGGGGAGGGTGAAGGTCTCAAATTGGGTGTGGGGACATCCCAAAACCCCAAGTGTTCCCAGCTTTCCACCCCAAATCCTGTCCCAATCCCAGAATCCATCCCGTCCTCCAAAATCCCGCTCAGAGCCTGGTTAAGGTCTGAGCTCAGTCTCTATTTTCCTCCCTCTCAGGATGAAAAAAACCATAAAATGGGAATTTTGGGGTTTTCAGCCCCAAATCCTGTCCCCATCACTGCCTCACCCACCCCAATCCCAAACCTCATCCCATCCCCCAAAATCCCAAACTAAGGAATCGCTGTGTTGTCCTCAGCTCCTTCCGATCCCGATTTTCTTCCTGCTCTGGTTGGAAAAAAACATAAAATGGGAATTTTTGGGTTTTTCCAGCCCCAAATCCTGTCCCAATCCCAAAATCCATCCCATCCTCCAAAATCCCAAACTGAGGAATCGCCGTGTTGTCCTCAGCTCCTCCCGATCCCGATTTTCCTCCTGCTCCAGCATGGAAAAATCCATAAAATGTGAATTTTGGGTTTTTCCAGCCCCAAATCCTGTCCCAATCCCAGAATCCATCCCATCATCCAGGGAACCTCCAAAATCCCGCTCAGAGCCCGGTCAGGGTGGGATGAGCTTGGTCTCGATTTTCCTCCTGCTCTGGATGGAAAAAACCATAAAATGTCAATTTTGGGTTTTTCAGCCCCAAATCCTGTCCCCATCACCGCCTCACCCATCCCAATCCCAAACCCCATCCCATCCTCTCAGGAATATCCAAAATCCCAAACTCAGGAATCGCCATGTTGCTCTCAGATCCTCCTGATCCCTATTTTCCTCCCACTCTGGATGGAAAAATCCATAAGATGGGAATTTTGGCTTTTTCCAGCCCCAAATCCTGTCCCAATCCCAGAATCCATCTCATCCTCCAAAATCCTGCTCGGATCCCGGTCAGGGTGGGATGAGCTCAGGGAATCCTCTTGATCCCGATTTTCCTGCTACTCCAGGTGGAAAAAAACATAAAATTGGAATTTGGGGTTTTTCAACCCCAAATCCTGCCCCCATCGCTGCCTCACTCATCCCAAATCCCAAACCCCATCCCCTCCTCCCAGGATCCTCCCAGGAGCCGGCAGCCTGGAATTCCCAGGGTTGGGAAATGTTCCTACAAAACCCGGGAGATGCTGGAGCCACCCCTGTGCCACCCCCTCGCTGCCAGGGGACATCGCGGCCACCAAGTCCTGGGTGCCACCGCCCGGCATCGGCCCCGAATGTTGGGCTGAGGAGCTCTGCGGGGTTCCCTCTTCCGGTCTGATCCCAATCCTGGAGCTCCAGGTGGGAATTTGGGGAGTCCCAATCGTGGAGCTCCGACCAGGAACTCGGAGAGGACTGGGATGGTTGGTGGCCATGGAGCTCCTCTTCGTTCCTGATCCCAGTCATGGAGCTCTAGGAGGGAACTTGGGGAGTCCAAATCATGGAGCTCCGACCAGGAGCTCAGAGAGGACTGGGACGGTTGGTGGCCATGGATCTCCTCTTCATTCCTGATCCCAGTCCTGGAGCTCCAGCAGGGAATCTGGGGAGTCCCAATCATGGAGCTCCAACCAGGAACTCGGAGAGGAGCTGGGATCGTTGGTGGCTATGGAGCTCCTCTTCTTTTCTGATCCCAATCCTGGAGCTCCAGCAGGGAATTTGGGGAGTCCAAGTCATGGAGCTCCAACCAGGAACTCAGAGAGGACTGGGATGATCGGTGGCCATGGAGCTCCTCTTCCTGCCTGATCCCAATCCTGGAGCTCTGACCAGAACCTTGGAGAGGACTGGGGTGGTTTGTTACCCCTGGATCTCCTCCTGTTCCTGGAGCTCTAATCAGGAACTCAGAGAGAAGCTGGGGTGGTTGGTGGCCATGGATCCTCCTGGAGCTCCATTCAGGAACTTGGAGAGGACTGGGGTGGTTGGTGACCATGGATCCCATCTTCATTCCTGATCTCAATCCTGGAGCTCCACCTAGGAACTCGGAGAGGAGCTGGGGTGGTTGGTGACCATGGATCTCCTTCTGCTCCTGGAGCTCCAGTCAGGAACTCAGAGAGTACCTGGGGTGGTTGGTGACCATGGATCTCCTCTCCTTCCTGATCCCAGTCCTGGAGCTCCAATCAGGAAGAACACTGGGATGGTTGGTGGCCCTGGATCCCCTCTCTTGCCTGATCCAATCGTGGAGCTCCAACCGGAAACTTGGAGAGGATTAGGGTGGTTGGTGACCATGGATTCCTTAGTGCTCCTGGAGAACCTGGAGAGGACTGGGTTGGTTGGTGGCCATGGAGCTCCTCTTCATTCCTGATCCCAATCCTGGAGCTCTGGTCGGGACCTTGGAGAGGAGCTGGAGTGGTTGGTGGCCCATGGATCTCCTCCTGCTCCTGGAGCTCTGTCCAGGACCTTGGAGAGGACTGGGATGGTCGGTGGCCATGGATTCCTTTGTGCTCCTGGAGCGCCAATCAGCAACTCGGAGAGGAGCTGGGGTGGTTGGTGGTCCATGCATCCTCCTGGAGCTCCAATCAGGAACTCGAAGAGGAGCTGGGGTGGTTGGTGGCCATGGATCCCCTCTTCATTCCTGATCCCAATCCTGGAGCTCCATCCTGGAACTCAGAGAGGAGCTGGGGTGGTCACTGGCCATGGTTCTCCTCCTGCTCCTGGAGCTCTGGGCAGGACCTCAGAGAGGACTGGGATGGTTGGTGGCCCATGGATCTCCTCTTCATTCCTGATCTCAATCCTGGAGCTCCACCCAGGAACTCAGAGAGGATTGGGGTGGTTGGTGGCCATGGATCCCTTTGTGCTCCTGGAGCTCCAATCAGGAACTCGGAGCGGACCTGGGGTGGTTGGTGGCCATGGATCTCCTCTTCATTCTTGATCCCAACCCTGGAGCTCCATCAGGAACTCAGAGAGGAGCTGGAGTGGTCACTGGCCATGGATCTCCTTCTGCTGGGAGCTCTAATCAGGAACTCAGAGAGGACTGGGATGGTTGGTGGCCATGGATCCCTTTGTGCTCCTGGAGCTCCAGGCAGGATCTCGGAGAGAAGCTGGGGTGGTTGGTGGCCCATGGATCCTCCTGGAGCTCCATCCAGGAACTCAGAGAGGACTGGGGTGGTTGGTGACCACAGATCTGCTCTCCTTCCTCATCCAATCCTGGAGCTCTGACCAGGAACTCGGAGAGAAGTGGGACGGTTGATGGCCATGGAGCTCCTCTTCATTCCTGATCCCAATCCTGGAGCTCTGACCAGCACCTTGGAGAGGACTAAGGTGGTTGGTGGCCATGGATTTCCTCCTGCTCCTGGAGCTCTAATCAGGAACTCAGAGAGGAGCTGGGGTGGTTGGTGACCATGGATCTCTTCATTCCTGATCCCAGTCCTGGAGCTCTGACCAGAACCTTGGAGAGGAGCTGGGGTGGTTTGTTACCCCTGGATCTCCTTCTGCTCCTGGAGCTCCATCCAGGAACTCAGAGAGGACTGGGATAGTTGGTGGCCATGGATCCCTTCCTGCCCCTGGAGCTCCAATCAGGAACTCACAGAGGACTGGGATGTTCGGTGGCCATGGATCCCATGGCAGGTCCTATCCCAAAGCAGGACCGGTTTGAACCAGAACGAGAGGAATTTGGGCTCTTGGGAGGCTCAGTCGGGG
>NW_026625312.1:0-2771 GCF_030028575.1 Malurus melanocephalus | reverse complement strand
GGGATCCTGGGAATGGGGATGGGAAGGGACATTTCCTGGGAATGGAGATGGGACCTTCACTCCTGTGGGATCCTGGGAATGGGGTTGGGAGGGGACACCTCCAAGGGTGAGACTGGGGCCTTCATCCTATCCGGGAATGGGGTTTAGGAGGGGACATTTCCCAGGAATGGGGTTGGGGAGGGGACATTTCCTGGGGTGAGGCCACCACCTTCATCTTACCCAGAAATGGGGTCGGGGAGGGGACACATTGTGGAGTGAGACCGGGACCTTCATCCCATCACAGGAATGGGAGTCAGGGACACATCCCCAGGTGAGACCGGGACCTTCATCCCACCTGGGAATGGGGTCAGGGAGGGGACATTTCCTGGGGTAAGGCCACCACCTTCATCCCATCTGGGAATGGGATTTGGGGTGAGATCAGGACCTTCATGCCACCCAGGAATGGGATTTGGGAGGGGACACCTCTTGGGGTGAGACTGGGACCTTCATCCCACCTGGGAATGGGATTTGGGAGGGGACACATCCCCAGGTGAGACTGGGACCTTCATGTCACAGAGGAATGGGATTTGGGAGGGGACATTTCCTGGGGTGAGGCCACCACCTTCATCCCACCCAGGAGTGGGATTTGGGAGGGGACACATCCCAGGATGAAACCAGGACCTTCATCCCACATGGGAGTGGGATTTGGGAGGGGACAGATTGTGGGGTGAGACCAGGACCTTCATCCCACACAGGAATGGGATTTGGGAGACGACATTTCCTGGGGTGAGGCCACCACCTTCATCCCACCCAGGAGTGGGATTTGGGAGGGGACACATCCCCAGGTGAGCCCGGGACCTTCATCCCATCTGGGAATGGGATTTGGAAGCGGACACATCCCGGGGTGAAACCAGGACCTTCATCGCATCTGGGAATGGGATTTGGGAGTGGACACATCCCAGGGTGAGACCTGGACCTTCTTCCCACACAGGAGTGGGATTTGGGAGCGGACATTTCCCGGGGTCAGACTGCGAAGCGCCAATGAGCTGCTGGAACTTTTCCACGGGTGTTTTCCAATGGGTTGGGTGGCCGGAGGGGCTGGAAGCGTGGGGGTGCCGGAGGAGATGGATTTGATGATGATTTTGAAGGTCCCACCCAACCATTCCACAATTTGGGGCACAATCCCGGGAATAGCTGGGTTTGATGATGCTCTTGGAGATCCCACCCAACCCATCCAACAATTCCATCATTCCGTGATTTGGGGCACAATCCCGGGAATATCTGGATTTGATGATGACCTTGGAAATCCCACCCAACCCATCCAAAAATTCCATCATTCCATGATTAGGGGCACGATCCCAGGAATACCCAGGTTTCACAATGACCTTGGAGGTCCTTCCCAGCCCAACCATTCCATGATCTAGAATACAAATTTGGGATCGATGATGGCCTTGGAGGTCCAACCCAACCCAACCACATCATTCCATGATTCCAATTCCATGATTCCACAATTCAGGGCACAATCCCAGGAATATCTAGGTTTGATGATGACCTTGGAGATCCCACCCAACCCAACCATTCCATGATTCCATGATCTGGAATACAAACTTGGGATTGATGATGACCTTGGAGATCCCTCCCAACCCAACCCATCCAAGAATGCCATCATTCCGTGATTTGGGGCGCAATCCTGGGAATAGCTGGGGTTGATGAACACCATGGAGGTCCCTCCCAACCCAACCAACGCTTCCATGATTTGGGTCACAATCCTGGATTTGACAATGACCTTGGAGGTTCCTCCCAACTCAGCCCAACCATGATCCCGTGATTTGGGTCACAATCGTGGCTCTGTTGATGCTCTCGGGGTTCCCTCCCAACCCAACCCAATCCAACCCAAACCAACCCAGCCGTGATTCCACAATTTAGACCCCAATCCTGGGAATACCTGGGTTTGACGATGCTCTCGGAGATCCTTCCCAACCCAACCCAACCCTACCCTTCCAACCCAACCATGATTTGGGTCACAATCCTGGCTTTGTCGATGCTCTCAGAGTTCTCTCCCAACCCAACCCAATGATGATTTTACAATTTGGGGCACAATCCTGGGAATATCTGGGTTTGATGATGCTCTTAGAAATCCCTCCCAACCCATCCCACCCTTCCATGATTTGGGACACAATCGTGGATTTGTCGATGCTCTTGGAGATCCCTCCCAACCCAACGATGATTCCATGATTTAGGCCCCAATCCTGGGAATATCTGGCTTTGTCGATGCTCTCGGAGATCCTGCCCAACCCATCCCAACCATGATCCCATGATTTGGGGCACAACCCTGGGGATATCTGTGTTTGACAATGGCCTTAGAGGTTCCTCCCAACCCATCCCAACCCTTCCATGATTTGGGTCACAATCCTGGATTTGTTGATGTTCTTGGAGCTCCCTTCCAAACCAGACAACCATTCCATGATTCCAAGATCTCATGATTCCATTATTTGGGGCTCAATCCCAGGGATACCTGGATTTGTCGATGCTCTTGGAGATCCCTCCCAACTGATTCCATCACTCCATGATTTGGGACACAAACCTGGATTTGACAATGACCTTGGAGATCCCATCCAACCCAACCCATCCCACCCTTCCATGATTTGGGGCACAATCGTGGCTTTGTCGATGCTCTTGGAGATCTCTCCCAACCCAACCCAGCCCAGCCCAACCCTTCCATGATTTGGGGCACAACCCTGGGAATATCTGGATTTGTCGATGCTCTTGGAGATCACTCCCAACCCATCCAA
>NW_026625311.1:16098-17717 GCF_030028575.1 Malurus melanocephalus | reverse complement strand
GTGGTCAGTGTCAGGTCAAGATCTTGGTCAGTGGAGGATCCCAGGAGGAAGAACATCCTCAGGAGCCTCAGGAGGGACCACCAAGGTGGGGGATGGAGGGGTCACTCTGGGGCCAGGGTGGGGTGGGAATGATCATCCCAGTGGTCAGTGCTGGGCCAAAATCTTGGTCAGTGGAGGATCCCAGGAGGAACATCCTGAGGAGGACGATGAAGGTGGGATGAAGGATGGAGGGGTCACTCTGGGGTGATGGTCAAGCCTGGATAGGGGTGGCAGTGCTGGACCATCCCAGTGGTCAGTGTTGGGCCAAAATCTTGGTCAGTGGAGGATCCCAGGGGGAATATCCTCAGGAGCCTCAGGAGGACCACCAAGGTGGGGGATGGAGGGGTCACTCTGGGGTGGTGGTCAAGGCCATGGAGGGGTGGCAGTGCTGGACCATCCCAGTGGTCAGTGTTGGGCTGAGTCCTGGTCAGTGGAGGATCCCAGGAGGAACATCCTGAGGAGGACGATGAAGGTGGGATGAAGGATGGAGGGGTCACTTTGGGGTGGTCATCAAGGCCAGGGTGAGGTGGGAATGATCATCCCAGTGGTCAGTGTTGGGCTGAGTCCTGGTCAGTGGAGGATCCCAGGAGGAACATCCTGAGGAGAACGATGAAGGATGGATTGGTCACTCTGGGGTGGTGGTCAAGCCTGGACAGGGTTGTCCATGTTTGACCATCCCAGTGGTCAGTGGTGGACCAAAATCTTGGTCAGTGGAAGATCCTGGGAGGAACATCCTGAGGAGGATGATGAAGGTTGGAGTGGTCACTCTGGGGTGGTGGTCAAGGTCAGGGAGGGGCGGGAATGACGATCCCAGTGGTCACTCCAGTGGTCAGTGTTGGACTGAAATCTTGGTCAGTGGAGGATCCTGGGAGGAACATCCTGAGGAGGACGATGAAGGATGGAGTGGTCACTCTGGGGTGGTGGTCAAGCCTGGACAGGGGTGGGAATGATGATCTCAGTGGTCAGTCTGGTGGTCAGTGCTGGGCTTGGTCGTGGTCAATTGAGTATTCTGGGAGGAGGAACATCTTGAGGAGGACGATGAAGGTGGGATGAAGGATGGAGTGGTCACTCTGGTCCAGCCTGGACAGGGTTGTCCATGTTTGACCATCCCAGTGGTCACTCCAGTGGTCAGTGTTGGGCCAAAATCTTGGTCAGTTGAGTATTCCGGGAGGAACTTCCTGAGGAGGACGATGAAGGATGGAGTGGTCACTCTGGTCCAGCCTGGACAGGGGTGTCCATGTTTGGCCATCCCAGTGGTCACTCCAGTGGTCAGCTTTGGCTCTGTGCCTTTATTTCGGATCCAGACTTTTTCAGAACCGGAATTTTTCAGTTCAAACCTGAAATTTTTGCGCGTAGAACTGGAATTTTTTTAACCTTCCCACCCCAAATTCCCAACTTGGCTTTCAATTTGAGAATTTTTGCTGCCACTTCTCCAAGATTTCGGTCAAAAATGGGTTTGGTTGGATTCACCTGAATTACCACAAAAACCCCCAAACCGCCCCCAAACCACCCCCAAACCGCCTCCAAACCGCCCCAAAAACCGCCCCAAAACCGCCCCCAAATCTTGGGCTTTCTGCCCC
>NW_026625311.1:12568-15931 GCF_030028575.1 Malurus melanocephalus | reverse complement strand
CACCGAAATCACCCCAAAATCACCCAAATCACCCCACAATCACCCAAAACAGCCCAAAATCCCTCAAACCACCCTAAAACCACCCCAAAACCACCCCAAAATCACCCAAACCACCCCAAAACCACCCCAAACTCTGCAATTTTTGGGTCATTTTTTTTGGGGATTTTTCCCAATTTTTTTTTTTTTGTTTTTCCACAGAAACCAAAGCCGAAGGCGCGTCCGTCCCTGACCAAGACCCCGTGGGAGAGCAGCTATTTTGGGGTACCCCTGACCCACGTGGTGACCCCGGAACGGCCGATCCCGATCTTCATCGAGCGCTGCATCGAATACATCGAGGCCACCGGTCAGTTTGGGGCCAATTCCAGCATTTTTGGGAAAAATTATTACGGAATTTTTTACATTTTTTTTGGGGTTTTTTTTTGGGGTCAAAAATTATTTTTTTTAAGGAGGTTTTGGGTTTTTTTTTGGGAAAAAATTATTTTTTTAAGGAGGTTATGGGGGTGTTTTTTTTCCCCCCAGGTTTGAGCACGGAGGGGATTTATCGCGTCAGCGGGAACAAATCGGAGATGGAAAGTTTGCAGCGCCAATTCGACCAAGGTAACCCCAAAATCCCACCCCAAATCCATCCAAAATTCCCTCCAGAACCCTAAAAATCCCAATTTTTTTGCCACAATTCCCAGGTTTTTTTTAAAGTCTGTTTTACCTCGTTTTTGACCCCTTTTCCTTGGAGCGAATTTTTCGTGATTTCGCTCAAAATCACAAAAAACATAAATTTTTTGATTTTTATCTCCCGCTTTTGGGATTTTTAGGCTGGAATTTTGCCCTGATCCATAAAATTCCTGGACTTTTTGCCCCAATTCCCAGCGTTTTTTCCAGGAATTTTGATCCAATTCCTTCAAATTCTCCAGGGAATTTGAAAATCCCTCAGGAAAAATCCCCCCCATCCCAAACTCCTTTTCCGTCAAAATTCCGGGGCTGAAATTCCCTCTTTTCCCGCTTGAGTTTTTCATGGAATTTTCCCCATTCCCAGGGTTTTTAGGGGATGGATCTGGGGGTTCCTTCGGGCATTCCCGTGGATTTTTTTCCCGTGGATTTTTTCCATTGATTTTTGATTTTTTCAGTGGATTTTTCCCCCTGGATTTTTCCCCCTGGATTTTTCCCCCTGGATTTTTTCCCCCTGGATTTTTTCCCGTGGATTTTTTCCCGTGGATTTTTTCCCCCTGGATTTTTTGCCCTGGATTTTTCCCCATGGATTTTTCCTGTGGATTTTTCCATGGATTTTGGATTTTTTCCCGTGGATTTTTTTCCATGTATTTTTCCCATGTACTTTTTCCCATGTACTTTTTCCCATGGATTTTTCCCTGGATTTTTTCCCCTATTCTTTTTCCCATGTAATTTTTCCATGTACTTTTTTCCATGTACTTTTTCCCCTGGATTTTTTTCCCCTCGATTTTTTCCCCTGGATATTTTCCCCTGGATATTTTTCCATGTACTTTTTTCCACGGATTTTTCCCCTCTCCAGATCACGGGCTGGACCTGGCCGAGAAGGATTTCACCGTCAACACCGTGGCCGGGGCCATGAAAAGTTTTTTCTCGGAGCTGCCGGAGCCGTTGGTGCCCTACGCCATGCAGGTGGAGCTGGTGGAGGCCCACAGTGAGTCCATTCCTCATTAATTAATTCCTCCTTAATTGGTGATTAATTGGTAATTGGTTCCCACCATTCCCAGGGGTTTGGGGTCACCAAAATCCCAAAATCCACCCCAAAATCCACCCCAAAATCCATCCTGGAGTCCTGATGAGTTTCTTGTCAATTCCTTGTTAATTCCTCGTTAATTCCTCGTTAATTGGTGATTAATTGGTTCCCACCATTCCCAGGGGTTTGGGGACGGCAAAATCCCAAAATCCACCCCAAAAATCCATCCTGGATTCCTCACAAATTCCTCCTGAATCCCTCCTGAATTCCTGATCTCATTAATTCCTGGTTAATTCCTTGTTAATTGGTGATTAATTGGTTCCTGCCGTTCACAGGGGTTTGGGGACACCAAAATCCCAAAATCCACCCCAAAATCCATCCTGGATTCCTCACAAATTCCTCCTGAATTCCTGATGATTTCCTCGTTAATTCAATTCCTTGTTAATTCCTCATTAATTTCTCATTAATTGGTGATTAATCCATTCCCAGGGTTTTGGGGATGTCAGAATCATAAAATCCATTCTGGATTCCTGATGAGTTTCTCGTTAATTCCTCATTGAATCCTCGTTGATTTCTCATTAATTCCTCGTTAATTCCTCGTTAATTGGTGATTAATTGGTTCCTGCCATTCCCAGGGGTTTGGGGTCGCCAAAATCCCAAAATCCATCCCAAAATCCACCCCAAAATCCATCCTGAATTCCTGATGAGTTCGTCATTAATTCCTGGTTAATTCTTCATTAATTTCTCATTAATTCTTTGTTAATTGGTGATTAATTGGTTCCTGCCGTTCCCAGGGGTTTGGGGTCGCCAAAATCCCAAAATCCACCCCAAAATCCACCCCAAAATCCATCTTGGATTCCTTACAAATTTCTCCTGAATTCCTGATGAGTTCCTCATTAATTTCTCATTAATTCCTCGTTAATTCCTCATTAACTGGTGATTAATCCGTTCCCGGGGTTTTGGGGACGCCAAAATCCCAAAATCCACCCCAAAATCCATCCCAAATTCCTCCCAAATTCCTCATTAATTCCCAAACGGGAATTTTGGTTCAAAAAATGGGAATTTCGGGGGTTTTGGTTTAAAAAAAAAGGGAATTTTGGGGGTTTTGGTAGAAAAAAAATGGGAATTTTGGTTCAAAAAATGGGAATTTTGGGGGGTTTCGGTTAAAAAAAATGGGAATTTGGGGGGGTTTTGGTTAAAAAAAATGGGAATTTTGGTTCAAAAAATGGGAATTTTGGTTAAAAACTTTTTTTTAAAATGAAAAAATAAAATAAAATAAATTTTTTTCTACCAAAATTTCCGTTTTTCCTCCCAAAATTCCCAGAAATCAACGACCGGGACCAGAAGCTCCACGCGCTCCGGGACGTCCTGAGGAAATTCCCTCGCGAGAATTACGAGGTTTTCAAATACGTCATCGCACACCTCAACAGGTGGGGCTCAATTTTGGGCAATTTTGGGTAATTTTGGGCAATTTTGGGGATTTCTGCAAATCTTTGCAAATTTTTTTGCAATTTTCCACGAATTTTTGTGATTTTTTTGGGATTTTTGCGAATTTTTTTTGCGTATTTTTTGCAAATTTTTTTGGGCTATTTTTGGGAATTTCTTTGGATATTTTTTGGGGAAATTTCTGCGAATTTTTGCGGATTTCGTGAGAGTTAGATTTTTTTTTT
>NW_026625311.1:2574-11388 GCF_030028575.1 Malurus melanocephalus | reverse complement strand
GAGTGATGGCTGTAGTGACCACTGCAGTGTCCGGCCACCCTGAGCGCTGGGGATTGATGGGAGTGACCATTGTGGTGACCACTGCGGTGTCCGGCTGCCCTGAGCGCTGGGTATTGACGGAGTGACCATTGTGGTGACCACTGCGGTGTCCGGCCACCATTCAGACACCAGAGGAGGGGGAGTGACCGCTGTGTTGTCCGGAGCTCCAGGGGCATTGATGGGAGTGACCGCGGCGGTGTCTGGTACCCTGGAGCTTGGGGGGGATGGATGGGAGTGACCGCTGTAGTGACCGCTGCAGTGTCCGGCCACCATTCGGCCACCCTGGAGATCCCGGGGGATTGATGGGGGTGACCGCTGTAGTGACCACTGCGGTGTCCGGCCACCATTCAGACACCAGAGGATGGGGAGTGACCGCTGTGGTGACCACTGCGGAGTCCGGCCGCCATTCGGCCACCCTGAGCGCTGGGGATTGATGGGAGTGACCGCTGCAGTGTCCAGCTGCAGTGTCTGGCCACCATTCAGACACCAGAGGATGGGGAGTGACCACTGCATTGTCTGGAGCTCCAGGGGGATTGATGGGAGTGACCGCTGTGGTGACCACTGCGGTGTCCAGCCACCATTCGGCCACCCTGGAGCTTGGGGGAAATTGATGGGGGAGTGACCGCCGCGGTGTCTGGCCACCATTTGGCCACTCTGGCGCTCCAGGGGGATTGATGGGAGTGACCACTGCAGTGTCCAGCTGCAGTGTTTGGCCACCATTTGGCCACCCTGAGTGCTGGGGGGATTGATGGGAGTGACCGCTGTGTTGTCTGGAGCTCCAGGGGGATTGATGGGAGTGACCACTGTAGTGTCCAGCTGCAGTGTCCAGCCACCATTCGGCCACTCTGGAGCTCCAGGGGAATTGATGGGAGTGACCACTGCAGTGTCCAGCTGCAGTGTTTGGCCACCCCGAGCGCTGGGGGATTGATGGGAGTGACCGCTGTAGTGACCGCTGTGGTGTCCGGCCACCATTCGGCCACCCTGGAGATCCGGGGGGANGGGGATTGATGGGAGTGACCGCTGTAGTGACCGCTGTGGTGTCCGGCCACCATTCGGCCACCCTGGAGATCCGGGGGGAGAGGATGGGGAGTGACCGCTCTGTTGTCCGGAGCTCCAGGGAGAGAGGATGGGGAGTGACCGCTGTGTTGTCCGGAGCTCCAGGGAGAGAGGATGGGGAGTGACCACTGCAGTGTCCGGAGCTCCGGGGAATTGACAGAGTGACCGCTGCAGTGTCCAGCCGCCCCGGAGCTGGTGGGGGGTGGGGGATGGGTGGGCCGGACTCAGTGGGGGTCGAGCGCTCGGACATTGCCCGGGAAGGTGCCGGACTTTGGCCAGGCCGGGTGGACACTGCCCCAGGGAGGGGCCGGAGCGGCCTGGGAGGGGCTGAGGGTGGGCCAGGGTGGCCTGAGGGTCATCCAAGGGGTCCAGTGTGGCCTGAGGGTCATCTGGAGTGGCCTGAGGGTCATCTGAGGTGGTTCAGGGTGGCCTGAGGGTCATCCAGTGTGGTCCAGTGGTCATTCAAGGTGGCCCAAGGTTGCCCAAGGTTCATTCAGCGTTGTCCAGTGTTGCCTGGTGTCCATCCGAGGTGGCCCAACGTCCATCCGAGGTGGCCCAACGTCCATCCGAGGTGGCCCAGCGTCCATCCGAGGTGGCCCAAGTCCATCTGAAGTGGCCCAAGATCCACCCAGTGTCCATCCGAGGTGGCCCAACGTTCATCCGAGGTGGCCCAAGATCTATCCGAGGTGGCCCAGCGTCCATCTGAGGTGGCCAAAGTCCATCTGAAGTGGCCCAACACGCATCCGAGGTGGCCCAAGGTCCATTCAAGGTTCATTGAAGGTGGCCCAATGTCCATCCGAGGTGGCCCAAGTTCCATCCGAGGTGGCCCAAGATCTATCCAAGGTGGCCCAAAGTCCATTCAAGGCTCATTGAAGGTTGCCCAATGTCCATCCGAGGTGGCCCAACACGCATCCAAGGTGGCCCAGCGTCCATCTGAGGTGGCCAAGCGTCCATCCGAGGTGGCCCAATACGCATCCAAGGTGGCCCAAAGTCCATTCAAGGTGGTCCAAGATCAATCCGAGGTGGCCCAAGGTCCATCTGAGGTGGTCCAACGTTCATCCGAGGTGGCCCAATACGCATCCAAGGTGGCCCAAAGTCCATTCAAGGCCATTCGGGGTCCATTGAAGGTGGCCCAACATCCATCCGAGGTGGCCCAGCGTCCATCTGAGGTGGCCCAACACGCATCCAAGGTGGTCCAAGATCAATCCGAGGTGGCCCAAGGTCCATCTGAGGTGGCCAAGCGTCCATCTGAGGTGGCCCAACATGCATCCAAGGTGGCCCGAGTCCATCCGAGGTCGTCCAAGGTCCATCCGAGGTGGCCCAATGTCCATCTGAGGTGGCCCAAGATCTATCCAAGGTGGTCCAACGTTCATTCCAGGCCATTCAAGGTTCATTGAAGGTTGCCCAGTGTCCATCCCAGGTGGCCCAACTCCATCCAAGGTGGTCCAACGTTCATCCGAGGTGGCCCAATGTCCACCCAAGGCCCCCCACCGTCACCGCGGCCCCTCCCCCACCTCCCCCCGCTGGATCCCGGGACCCCCCGGACCCCAAATCCCGGGATTTTGGCCCAAAGCACTTAGGGAGGGGCGGGGTGGGGGAGGGGAAACCTTGACCCCCTCCCCCCTTCCATTCCCTCCCCGAAATCCAGGCCGGATTTTGGCGCTTTTCCCGCCAAAACCCCGATTTTTTTTTTTTTTTTTTTTTTTTTTTTTTTTTTTTTTNACTCGGACAAAGCCTACAGGTACGGGGGGATGGGGGACTCTGCCTCTCCAGGAAATTTTAGGGAACCTTTAGGTGGTTTTGGGGACCCCCAAGCTGCTTTTTGGGGTTTTTTCGGGTGATTGTGGGATCCCTGTGTCCCTGCAGAGACGTGGCTTGGCTGGGGGATTGTGACAGCGGCTGCCTGGCTCTGGCTGAGCTGTTGGGCTGGAAGGTACAACCCCCACCCCCCCAAATTCCTACTGCACCCCAAAATCCTTTTAGGACCACCCTGAGACCCTTTATCTTCCCCTCAGGAGGAGCTGGAGGAGCTGGTGCGGAGGGAACACGCAGCCATCGACGCCAAGGAGGAAAACAGGCACGGGGGGGACCCCAAAAAAACCCCGGGGGACAAAACCAACACTCAGAAAAATCCCGAAAAAAACCCGGGGGACAAAGCCAAGGCTCAGAAAAATCCTGAAAAAAACCCGGGGGACAAAACCAACACTCAGAAAAATCCCGAAAAAAACCCGGGGGACAAAACCAACACTCAGAAAAATCCCGAAAAAAACCCGGGGGACAAAGCCAAGACTCAGAAAGATCCCGAAAAAAGCCCAGGGGACAAAGCCAAAGCTCAGAAAAATCCAGAAAAGAGCCCGGGGGACAAAACCAAGGCTCAGAAAAATCCCGAAAAATCCCAAGGGAACAGGGACAAGGCTCAAAATGACGCTTGAGGGTCCAGCAAAGACCCTCCCTTTAGCATGGGTGGGCAACCCAAAATTAAATGGTGACAGAGGAGTTTTTGGCTTTGTGTGCTCACTGGGTGGGGAGAGGAGTTTGAGGGACTGGGCTTTTTTTTTCTTAAAAGGAAGAGAAAAACAAAACTATAAGAAAAGGGGGATGCTGAGGGTACAAAGTTTTTCCTTCCCTAAAAAGGGGTGTTAGAGCTCCAAAATGCCTGGGAATTCACAGGCAGGATGTGGGGGCGTGTTCGGAAAAGTGGAGTTTCTCACTTTATATTTACTGTATTTCCATTAAAAAAATAATTTCAAAATGAAGCAGTAGCACCGTCATCAAAACCCAGAATTTTTTAACAGTTTAAAGCAATGCAGTTCTGGCCTAACAGATGCTGCCTAAAGAAAAAAAAAAAAAAACAACTTCCCGAGTTTGAAAGGTTTTCCTTAGTGGAGTTAAAACCAAGCTTAAAAGCGCTGTGGAACCAAGTGAGTTGCCTTCCTAAAAGACCCAGATATATTTTATAATTTCGATACTTTAAAAGTTTACAGATAGGTTTTATGGGTTTGTTCTGCACTTTTGTCATTTTAGCGTCCTCCGACAAAAAAATAAAAAATGAAAAATAAAAAATAAAAAATAAAAAATAAATCGCATCCACATATTATACGGGATAGAACTGGGACTGAGGGATTGGAGCTGAAATCTTGTTAGGGCTGTGATAGGGATTGTAGGACTGAGCCTAAGCCTAAAAATGGACAGAGTGACCCTTGGGCCTAAAAATGGACAGAGTGACCCTTGGGCCTAAAAATGGACAGAGTGACCCCTGGGCGTCACTGGGACCCTGAGGGTGACACTGGGGACACACAGAGTGACCCAAGGGTGACACCAAGGACAGAGTGACCGTTGGGTGTCACCGGGGTGGTTTATTGTCCGTCCCCTCCCCAAATCTTCAGCCAATCTCCTGACCGCAGGGTTGGGGTACTCGGGGTGCTCAATGACCACAAAGTGACCCCAAAGTGACCCCAAGAACACACAGAGTGACCCCAGGGTGACACCAAGGACAGAGTGACCATTGGGTGTCACCGGGGTGTTTTATTGTCCGTCCTGTCCCCCAAATCCTCGGCCAATCTCCTGACAGCAGGGTTGGGGTACTCGGGGTTCTCCACCACCCCCGGGTGACACAGTGGACACACAGAGTGACCCAAGGGTGACACTGAGACCCTGAGGGTGACACTGGGGACACACAGAGTGACCCCAGGGTGACACTGGGGACACTCTTGGGTGTCACCGGCGTGTTTTATTGTCCAAATCCTCGGCCAATCTCCGGACAGCAGGGTTGGGGTACTCGGGGTTCTTGATGACCCCAAAGTGACCCCAAAGGTGACACAGAGTGACCCCAGGGTGACACAGGGGACATTTAGGGGTGTCACCGGTGTGGTTTATTGTCCAGATCCTCGGCCAATCTCCGGACAGCAGGGTTGGGGTACTCGGGGTTCTCAATGACCCCAAAGATGACCGTGGGGTGTCACTGGGGTGTTTTATTGTCCATCCTGTCCCCCAGATCCTTGACCAATCTCCTGACCGCAGGGTTGGGGTTCTCGGGGCTCTCGATGACCACAAAGTGACCCCAAGGTGACACAGAGTGACCCAAGGGTGACACAGGGGACACACAGAGTGACCCTTGGGTGTCACCGGGGTGTTTTATTGTCCAGATCCTCGGCCACCCTGCGGACAGCGGGGTTGGGGTACTCGGGGTTCTCGATGACCCCAAGGTGACATAGAGTGACCCCAGGGTGACAAAGGGGACACCCAGGGGTGTCACTGGTGTGTTTCATTGTCCAGATCCTCGGCCAGTCTCCTGACAGCGGGATTGGGGTACTCGGGGTTGTCAATGACCCCAAAGTGACCCCAAAGGTGACACTGGGGACACACAGAGTGACCCAAGGGTGACACTGAGGACACACAGGGGTGTCACCGGGGTGGTTTATTGTCCGTCCCCTCCCCCAAATCCTCGGCCAATCTCCTGACAGCGGGGTTGGGGTACTCAGGATTCTCCACCACCCCCGGGTGACACCAAGGACAGAGTGACCCAAAGGTGACACTGGGAACACACAGAGTGACCCTTGGGTGTCACCGGGGTGTTTTATTGTCCAGATCCTCGGCCAGCCTGCGGACAGCAGGGTTGGGGTACTCGGGGCTCTCCACCACCCCTGGGTGACACCAAGGACAGAGTGACCCAAGGGTGACACTGAGGAGAGAGTGACCCAAGGGTGACCCAGGGGTGTCACCGGGGTGTTTTATTGTCCATCCTGTCCCCCAAATCCTCGGCCAATCTCCTGACCGCAGGATTGGGGTACTCAGGATTCTTGATGACCCCAAAGTGACCGTTGAGTGTCACCGGGGTGTTTTATTGTCCGTCCTGTCCCCCAAATCCTCGGCCAGCCTGCGGACAGCAGGATTGGGGTACTCAGGATTCTCCACCACTCCCACCCCGAATTTGAGCTCCAGGAAGGCGCGGGGGTCGCGCGGCGCCCGGGCGGTCACTCCGGCGAAGGCCACGCTGGCCGGAGGCTGCAGGAGCCGCTCGGGGAACTCCACGTCCTGCGGGTGACCCAACCACGTGTCCTTGGTCATCACCCCGTCCGGCCGCGCGTAGAACGGCCACAGGTCCACGTGCAGCCTGTTTGTCCGGCTGTAGTGGACGCGGTAAAAATCGCCCTCGGCCGCTTTCTCCCACCAGAACCCCTCCGTGTCCTCCACGGGCCGGCCGGTGGCGGCCACCTGGGCCAGCCAGYGACATTTGGGGACATCGTCGCGGTACAGCCCCACGTCCACGTCGTAGTCCCAGGGGATGATGTCCCCGAGGCGGACGGCGCCCAGGAGTGACCCTCCCTCCAGCCAGTGGCGCACTCCGGCCGCCTCCAGCTGGGCCAGCACGTGCCGGGCGGTGGCTCGCAGCGCCCGCAGGCAGCAGGGCGGTGTCCAGCGGCCGGACAGGAGATACTGCGGGGTCTGAGAGTGGACGGTGCCAAAACAGCGCGGGGTGTCCTTGGAACAGCCGTGCCAGCTCCGGCCGCCGTCCGGCAGCAGCTCCAGCTTGACCCCCAGCTCGGCCATCAGTGCCCGGTGGCGCCGAGCCTGCGACTSCCGCGTTTTCCACTGGCCGTGCGGCGATAACGGCGACCGGGCGGTCAGCGGGAATGACCACGGCACCAGGAGCAGCCGCCAGCCGCGGATGGACGCCTGGATGGTCAGCGAGGTGACCACCGGCCGGCTCAGGGGGAACGGGAGAGAGAAAAGGTCGCGGGTGCGGAGCAGCAGAACGGCCGGAGCGCCGTCCAGAGCGCCGCAGAGCCGCGGGTGGGCGGTCCAGGGGTCACTCTGGGGGTCATTCCGGTGGTCATTCCACTGGTCATTCTGGTGGGCAGCACGGAAATCACCCCACTGGTCATTTTGGTGGTCATTCAAGTGGTCATTCTGCTGGGCAGCACGGAAATCACCCCACTGGTCATTTTGGCCGTCATTCAAGTGGTCACTCTGGTGAGCAGCATAGAAATCGCTCCGCTGGTCATTTTGGTGGTCATTCAGGTGATCGTTTTGGTGGTCATTTTGGTGGTCATTCTGGCGGTCATTCCGGTGGTCATTCTGGTGGTCATCGTGGGGGTTGGTGTTGTGACCATGGGAATCGCTCTGGTGGTCACCTCGGGGGTTGTTGTGGTGGTCACTGGGATCGCCATGGAGATCATTGTGATGGTCACTGTAGTGGTCACTCTGGTGGCCATTGTGATGGTCACTCTGGTGGTCATTCCAGTGGTCATTTCGGTGGTCACTCCGCTGCTCACCGTAGCTGTACCTCACCGTCCACGCCCTGACGTCCACGTCCATCTGCAGACACCGCGCCGGGCGTGGCCCCACTGCGGCCGCCACCACCCTGACCCCGCCCTGTCCCCCATCACTGTCCCCATCACTGTCCCCANGAAAAATTCCCGGTGAGAGACGTTGCCTTTTCCTGCTTCTTTTAAGGACGTTTTTAACATTTTGTGGGAATTTTATTCCCGGGATTTTTCTGGGATTTAATGCATGAGAAAAGCCCCCCCGAAATTCCCGATCCCGGCGGGATCCGCGGAGAAAAAGGAAAAAAAAGAGGAAAAAAAAAAAAAAAAAATTTAAAAAAAAAAAAAAAAATGAAGGAAAAAAAAAAAAAAAAAAAAAAAAACACAAAAAAAGGAAAAAAAAAATTTAATAAAGCTGAGGCGGCTGCGGAGCTTTTTCCTTGGAAAATGGGGGGAAATCCAGGGAAATTGGGGTGGGAATGGGGATTTTAATGGGAATTGGGAAATGGGATTGGGAACTGGGATTGGAATGGGAATTGGGATTGAAATGGGATTGGACTGGGAATTGGGCACTGGGAATTGGGGATTGGAAATGGGATTGAACTGGGAATTGGGATTGGACTGGGAATTGGGCACTGGGATTCAACTGGGAACTGGGAAATGGGATTGGACTGGGAATTGGGAATTGGGAAATGGGATTGGACTGGGAATTGGCATTGGGAAACTGGGATTAAAATGGGATTTAATCGGGATTTAACTGGGAATTGGGAACTGGGATTGGATTGGGAATTGGGGATTGGAAATGGGATTGAACTGGGAATTGGGACTGGACTGGGAATTTGGATTGAACTGGGAATTGGGCACTGGAAACGGATTGAACTGGGAACTGGGATTGAACTGGGAATTGGGCACTGGGAATTGGGAGTTATCTGTCCCTAGGGTGGCACTGGGACCCCAAGGGTGACACAGAGACACACAGAGTGACCCAAAGGTGACACAGGGGACACCCAAGGGTGTCACCAGGGTGTTTTATTGTCCGTCCCCTCCCCCAAATCTTCACCCAATCTCCTGACATCGGGGTTGGGGTACTCGGGGTTCTCCACCACCCCCGGGTGACATTGGGGACACACAGAGTGACCGCAGGGTGACACAGGGGACATTTAGGGGTGTCACCGGCGTGGTTTATTGTCCAAATCCTCGGCCAATCTCCGGACAGCGGGGTTGGGGTACTCGGGGTTCTCCACCACTCCCACCCCGAATTTGAGCTCCAGGAAGGCGCGGGGGTCGCGCGGGGCCCGGGCGGTCACTCCGGCGAAGGCCACGCTGGCCGGAGGCTCCAGGAGCCTCTCGGGGAACTCCACGTCCTGCGGGTGACCCAACCACGTGTCCTTGGTCATCACCCCGTCCGGCCGCGCGTAGAACGGCCACAGGTCCACGTGCAGCCTGTTTGTCC
>NW_026625311.1:0-1710 GCF_030028575.1 Malurus melanocephalus | reverse complement strand
GAATGACCGCAGCGTGGCCGAAGCGTCGCGCTCGGGGACGTCCGGCAGCTCGCGGACGATGACCGTCACGCCGGGGGGGAGGGGCGGCGGCCGGCAGGGGGGGGAGGGGACAGCGAGGGGACGCAGGAGGAGCACGAGGTTCAGGGACAGGGCGGCGGCCAGGGCGGCGCGCAACGGGGTCACGCGCATGGCCACAGGCGGGGTTAATTAACCGATTAATTAATTAATCAATCAGCACATTGACCCACACCGGGGTCACGCGCATGGCTGCGGGGTAATTAATCAGTTAATTAATTAATCAATCAATTAATCAATCAGCGCGGCGCGCAACAGGGTCACGCGCATGGCTGCGGGGTAATTGATTAATTAATTAATTGATTAATCAATCAGCGCGGCGCGCAACGGGGTCACGCGCATGGCTGCGGGGTTAATTAACCGATTAATTAATTAATCAATCAATTAATCAATCAGCGCGGCGCGCAACGGGGTCACGCGCATGGCTGCAGGGTAATTAATCAATTGATTAATTAATTAATTAATTAAATAATCGGCGTATTGACGCGCACCGGCGTCACGCGCATGGCTGCCGGGTAATTAACCGATTAATTAATTAATTAATTAATCCATCAGCGCAGCGCGCACCGGGGTCACGCGCATGGCTGCGGGGTAATTAATCAATTAATTAATCAATTATTTAATTAATTAATCAATCAGTGCAGCGCGCACCGGGGTCACGCGCATGGCTGCAGGGTAATTGATTAATTGATTGATTAATCAATCAGCGCAGCGCCCAACGGGGTCACACACATGGCCACAGGTTAATTGATCAATAAATTAATTAATCAATCAGAGCATTGACCCGCACGGGGGTCACCCACATGGCCGAGGGGATCCGGTGATCAGCCAGCCCGGTAATTAATTCATTAATTAGAGCATTTATCAGCCCATCGGTGTGTTAATCAGCCTATCAATTAGCCTAGTAGCATGCTAATTAGCATGTCAATTAACCTATTAATTCACCTATTGGTTTGTCTACTAGTCTATCAATTAATCTATCAACATATTAATTAGCATATTAATTCACTTATTAAATAGTCTATTAACAGATTAATAAGCATATTAATTGACCTATTAATTCACCTATTGATTTGTCTATTAATCAACTTATTGGTTTGTCTACTACCGTATTAATTATTCTATTAGCCTATTAATTAGCATATTGATCAATTTATTAATTAGTCCACTGCTTATCCTATTGGGTTGTCAACTAGTACATTAATTAACCTACTAATAACTAATTATTTGACTGATTAATTAGTCTATTAATTACTCAGTTTGTTAATCCATTGATTAACTCCTTACCGGGTCTTAATCAACAAGCTAACAACACTCAGTATGCAGTTCATTAATTAGCTCACTATTCTAACAATTAGTTAATTGTGGTATCCTGATTAATGAGTTGGTGGGTCTTGATCAATGATCTAATTAATCCGTTGATTATCAGCTCTGAAGCAATAAATTAATCACCGGGTGTCGATTAATTAATTAATTGGCAGGTGCTGATCAATCGCTCGGTTCGTCGTCAATCGTTCGTTAATTCGTCCCCCGGTATCGGTGTCACTGCGCTGTTAACGAAGGGAGCTCGTTAATGAGATGCTAATGAGTTCCTTGTCTTAATTAGGTTTGCATGCACCCCAAAAATCCTGCAAA
>NW_026625310.1:13951-15059 GCF_030028575.1 Malurus melanocephalus | reverse complement strand
CTGGTCATTGACAGCCTTTCCTGATCATTGGCAGGTTATTCCTGTCACTGACAGCCTTTCTGGGTCACTGACAGCCTTTTCTGGTCATTGGCAGCCATTCTGGGCTATTGACAGCCTATCCCGGTCACTGACGGCCTTTCCTGGTCATTGACAGGCTATCCTGATCATTGACAGGCTTTCTGGGTTATTGGCAGCCTTTCTGGGTCACTGATAGCCTATCCCGGTCATTGGCAGGCTGTCCCGGCCTTTCCCGGTCACTGACAGCCTTTCCTGGCTTTTGTCGGCCTTTCCCAGCCTTTCTCAGTCATTCCTGGCCTTTCCCAGCTTTTCTCAGCCATTCCCAGCCATTCCTGGCTTTTCCAACCTTTTCTAGGCTTTCCCAGCCATTCCCAGCCGGCTGAACGCTGAGGGCTGGGGGCTCAGGGTTGGGGGCTGAGGGCCCAGCTGAGGGGCAGAGCTGCCATGGAGCCACAGAATCAGTGACATTTGCACAGTCAGGGACTGCCCTGAGCTGGAGGGACCCACAGGGATCGTGGATCCACTGCTGGCCCTGCACAGACCCCCCAACAATCCCAACAATCCCAACAATCCCAACAATCCCAACAATCCCAACAATCCCAACAACCCCCAACAATCCCAACAACCCCCAACAATCCCATCCCTGGCAGCCTCGGGGCTGGGACCGTTCCCTGGGGAGCCTGGGCAGTGCCAGCACCTCTGGGGACAGAGGAACCTTCCCTCGTGTCCAGCCTAACCCTCCCTGGCACAGCTCCAGCCATTCCCTTCATCCTGAGGTGTTTATCCAACTGGGCACTTTGTGCAGGAGAATTGGGGAGAGACTTGAAATGTCTCAGACTTCAAGGAAGACTTTGAGGGTGTGGAGCACCAAGAGTGCTGAGGGAGATGGGAAGGGGCTGAGCCTGGAGCAAAGGGGGATCAGGGGGGATTTGGGGCTCTGCACAACCCCTGACAGGAAGGGACAGCCCCTTTCCACTCCCTCAGCCGCTCCTGGGGCTCCTCAGGATTCTCCAGACCCTTCCCAGAGCTCCTCAGGATTCTCCAGACCCTTCCCAGAGCTCCTCAGGATTCTCCAGACCCTTCCCAGAGC
>NW_026625310.1:9107-12696 GCF_030028575.1 Malurus melanocephalus | reverse complement strand
CCCTCCCCAGCCCCTCTCTGGTGCAGTCCCAGTCTCACTCCAGCCGTGCCCCGAGCSGTGACCGCACAGATCCCAAAATAACCTGAGGATTCACATCCCGAGTGACAGCCTGGCTATAAATACCCCCTGCTCTGGTCTCAGGCTGTGCCAGCTCACACTCACTCACTCACGGTGTGATGCCATGGGCAGGGAATGTCTCCCAGGACCCAAATCCCAGTTCACAGCTCGGTTTAACGGGAGCTGTGTGCACGGTGACACATAGGCTGAGCTCAGCGCCGAGCCCATGGATAATCCCAACTCCTGCAGGGGAACTGCCGCTTCCAGGCYGTGATTCATCCCTCCCTGCATCCCTCCAGCCCCAGAAATGCCTAAATTAGGGCAGCGCTGGGAGCATCCCGGGGCTGCGGGGGGATCTCGCAGGGAGCAGAGGCTSCGCTGGTATTTCCAGTCCATGAGATAATTCCCAGCCTCGGCCTCGCTGGAGCGGGGCCAGGACTGACACCGGGACACGCAGTGAAGTCACGGGCTCAAAAAGCTCAGCCCAGCATTCCTTGGAAAAACTCCCGCTGCATTTTTCCCCTCGTTAATCTGCCTTGGTGCTGCAGTCACACAGTCTTGAGGGAAGAGTTATCCCAGATCTGGGGAACRGGCACTGAAAGMAKAAGATTTTTTTATGCACTGAAAGCAKMAGATTTTTTTATGCACTGAAAGCATCAGATTTTTTWATCTAATTASCAAAATGTGKCTCAGGGGGGKTKRRRWKGKTTTTTKMAMMAAARGKKGKTYMRGSRRGKTKAAAWTKTTTCACTTATTRAAATGTGACTTGAGGGGGTTGAGATGGGTTTCTAAAATTAAAAAATGATTTGGGGGTGCTTAGATTTTTTTTTTAATAAAAATGTCTTGGGAGGTTGAAATGTGAGATTTATTTTTTTAATAAAAGGTGAATAATTTTTAATATTTATTAATATTARAAATATTTTTAATATTTATTATTAATATTTATTATTTGTTTTTAATAAAAGGTGAATAATAAGGTTTAATAAAAGGTGGGCATCTTTGTAGTTTTTAGATTTKAATGTTTGTGGTTTAGAGCTTTTCTTTACACCTGTAGAATAAAAGTGTGGAAGACTCCAGACGTTTTCCTTTCCAGAGAATCCTCAGCTGGAAGGGCTCCTGAGGCTCATGGCCTCAGTGATGATCCACCTCCTCCTGTGCAGCCTGCTCTGACCATTCCTGGGGAATAAATCCATCCACCTTTTTACTCCACGGTTGCCTTTTCTCATGTTAATGAGCCCAGAGGCTCTGCTGCTCTGGGAGCGATTTATTTTTTATTGTTTCCTTACAGAAATGCTCGTGGAAATCCCTTCTCCTCCCCTTTTAGAGTCCCACTTTTCTCCAGTGGTCTCAGAACATCCCCATAGTTTTTTTTTTCAGTTCTTACAGTTTCTCCATCTTTTAAAGTCGTTGACACTTTTGATACTGTCATGGTTTTACTTTTAAACCCACGACAGATACACATGGTCCATATCAAAGTGACAAAGTGCTTATGAGGCCTATTCATTGAAAACTTTCTGTAGCCTTTTTATACMTTGTCAATATAAGAATGTAAAAACTTTTCACGTTATTAAAATACAGTGCAATCACTTTCAATATATTATCAATGATAGCTTTTTTTATATATTGCTATAACTTTTTAATAGTGTATTAGCAATATATAGTGTATTAGCAATATATATACACCAGCTGCACGTAATCCAACCAGCTGGATTAGTACATAGATACGTGAAATCACCAAGGAGCATAAATCAAAAAAAGGTCTGAAGAAAGTAGACAGGTAGATGCTAATAACAAGGAACAGTAGAGAGCACTAATGAGAACTTGGCAGAGGCATGGGACAATCAGCAAAATAATTGGAAATTACAACTTGGAAGACCAGAAAAAAAAACATGAACATCACAACTGTGCACGCCCTGAAGACAAAGGTGAAAAGTCCACCGTGATGAAGAGGATGGGATTTCATTAGAGGGAGACCCCCACGACCACCGAATTGAGGATGACACATGTGCACTTGTAAAATGTGATATCAGGTATTTTTGTGTTTAAACTGTGATATCAGGTATTTTTGTGTTTAAACTGTGATATTGTGTATTTTTGTGTTTAAATTGTGATATCGTGTATTTTTGTGTTTAAACTGTGATATCGTGTATTTTTGTGTTTAAACTGTGATATAATGTATTTCCATGCCCATGTATAGTGATGGGTGTATGGGGGGCAGTGACAATGTTCATGTGACACCGTGCTCACTGTATAAATACGTGCTAATTTGAAGCAAAAGCAGGTGGATTAGGAGGAGAAATCCCCCTCMCCTCCAATAAACAAATCCCTGCTCTATGGACACCTATATGTCTATGGGGTTTTATTTCCAGGCCTTTTTCAGGCATCACGTTGCAGCTGGATCCTCTTCTCTCCCAATATTTGCACCCACTCCCTGTT
The DNA here is from genome assembly GCF_030028575.1 of Malurus melanocephalus. Taxonomy (NCBI): domain Eukaryota; kingdom Metazoa; phylum Chordata; class Aves; order Passeriformes; family Maluridae; genus Malurus; species Malurus melanocephalus. The sequence goes on along the minus strand of NW_026625310.1, from coordinate 10,203 downwards.
TTCCCATCTTGACCTCCCCAATCCTCAATCCCTCTGSTTTTGCCCAAACTCTGGACATTTTGGGGTTTCTCTGCTCGGACAGCACTGACAGACATTTCCCTTCCCCAATATTCTTGTCCCACTCCTACCTGTTGGTGAGAGCAGCTCCCAAATTGAGTAAAAATTCTGCTTTTCACACACTTYCCAGCTGGATATTTATTAACGGGACCTCCAGACACTTCCAAATCCCAAAATTTAGGAAAGCACGTTATATATTAACCAGCTTTTTGGCTGCAGCCATGTGTGCCTCATGGTCACACACCCGGCCAGCCAAGGATGGCCTCAGGATTTGGGCAAAGGAGAGAGATTTTATTGCTAATAAAATGATCAATTTATTAATATAAATTGTTATGGATCCCCTCCCGCCCCCACAGCTGACACTGGCCCCAGACACAGATTCCATGCTGTCTTTACCTCCCTGAATTCCCTGAGAAACCCCTGGAGGAGGAGCTGGGATGGTCTGGGAAGAACCAAAACAAAAGGGATGTGAAAGCAGACATGAGAGGTCCTGGACTGCGAGGAGAGGACAGGAAACCTGCGCTTGAAATGGGGAAAAATAGGATATATGGCAGTGTTTTAGCAAYCTGAGAGCAGGGCAGAGCCATCGGGAATGTCTGGTGGAGGATGAGGGTGTGGATAGTCCAGGACCAGCACAGGGTCCTGCAGTGGGGGATTTGGATGGGATGGACAGAGAACCTGGGATTGAGCAGCTCCATCAGGAGGGAAGAGTGTGAAATCCCAACGGGAAAGGCTGACTCAGGCTCTGCTTCAGTTCACCTCAGCCCATGGGCAGGAAACCAAACCACCAGCCTTTCCCAGCTCTCCAGGGGCTCATTCCCAATCTATCCCAGTGGCTCATTCCCAATCATCTATCCCAGTGGCTCATTCCCAGTCTATCCCAGGGCTCATTCCCAGTCTATCCCAGGGGCTCATTCCCAGTCTATCCCCGTGGCTCATTCCCAGTCTATCCCAGGGCTCATTCCCAATCTATCCCAGTGGCTCATTCCCAGTCTATCCCAGTGGCTCATTCCCAATCTATCCCAGTGGCTCATTCCCA
>NW_026625310.1:3404-6316 GCF_030028575.1 Malurus melanocephalus | reverse complement strand
CCGTGGATTCTGCACCTCTGAGCCCTCCCTGCCAGGACGCAGCCGGGCCGGATCCACAGCCCCAGTCCCGAGCGGCCGTTCCGCCGGGATCCCGCAGGGATGGGCTCCCAACTCCGGGGCTTTTCTCCGCCTCCTCTCCCGTGCGGTGACGATGGAGGTCAMAATGACACCACCACCTCTCCTCATCCTGAATTTTCTCCATCTACCGGACCTTTGATTGGGAGAGCTTGAGCCAAAAAGGAGAAACTGAACGGGGGARTTCCTGGTTCTGCAGCAGCTGAGTTTAATTAAGACCACTTTAATCATTAAAGTGATTCACCAACTAAATCAACACAATTGAGAAACCTCCTGTCAATTCTGCCTCTCCCTCGGGTTTATTTCCTCAGGGAAAGCTCATGGGCAGTGTCTGCACCCCGCAAGGCTGGAGGTACCCAGGGACACCCGTGTGTCCCCAGCGGGGTTCTGGGGACCGTGGCTGTGCTGGCACCGTGTCCTGGACTCGATCCCTGTGACCGGGCTGTGTTTGTGCCCAGTGTCGCACAGAGCCAGGCGGGTTTCAGAGCTCAGCCCCACGCTGCCCTTGGTCACCCGAGCCCAGAGAACTCTGCACTGGCCCCGGCTCCTCGCAGCCCCAGGGAACATCCCGTCACGGCTCTGTGAACTCAGCACCCCCCAAATAGCCCGGTGAGCCCCGGCGCGGGCCCGCGGATGATCTTACAGCCTGGGAAGCTCCAAACATGCTGCTCCTGCCCATAAAAAGCAAAGGGCTTTGGGCATGGAATCATCGGGAACACGGGGATTGCGCCAGCTGGGGGAAGGCTGCGTGGCTGGAGAGGCGAGAGGGCAGAGGGAGCTGGGGCTGGGGGCGGAGGGAGCCCCAAAACAGGGCTCAGTCCTGGCCCTGACCCCTGCAAGGGTTCGTAAAACACACCCAGACCTTTGCTGCCACCACTCAGCTCCTTGGCCACCTCATCCCGAAGGGAATAWGTGACCCAAATCATGCACAGAAGCAGCTGTTAGAAACACAGAAGTGGTTATTCTGTTCTAYTGTAATCCCTTATTTTTCAATTGCCCCCAGATGCCAGTCTATCCCATAGCACTGGCTGTGGAGACCATTCTGGGTGCTGGGGAGCTGTCAGAAGCCATCTCCTGCCAGCAGCGCTTTGGGCACAGCCTTTGGGCACCACCTCAGCTGTGGAGCCCACCTGGCTGCAAGGGATCCCTTCCCAGGGAGAAGCCAGGTTTGCCAGGCAGGAAGAGGAAAAATGCCTCACTGGAGCAATGGTCCAATGGAKAAAATCAGAATTTAATTAAGTTAAGGAGATGTTTGCAAAACTAGAATATCCAACCCCCCTTCCCAGCAACACCGTGTGCTGCCCCCCGCCCAGACACGCATGGAGAGAACCGTTCCTCCAGAGCCACAGCCGGCCCCGCTCTTCTGCAATTCCCTGAATTCACTTCCCTCATCCTCTGCAGCCCCGAGTTCACCCCCCGTCCCCGGAGGCRGCGCGCAGGTCGGGGCGCAGGCGGATCTCCACCAGCCGCACGGCGCGGAGCAGCACGGCCAGCTGGGAGCACAGCCGGGCCACCACATCCAGGACAGGCTCAGTCAGGTCCCGGACAGCGCCCAGCACCTTCAGCAGGAACAGCAGCAGCGGCTGCAGGACGCTGTGGAACGCTGCTGCCAGCAASGGCTTCAGGACATGGTCACCGATGGCTGTCAGGACACCGACCACCAGCGCCTGCAGTTGGGATGAAATCCTGTGTTTGAGGCGTATTTGCCAGCGGGACTCACCAAAAATGGGCTGAGACACAAAAATTCCCCTGTGGGAGAGGAGATGTGCAATGGAGGGAAGCTCCTTCTCCCAGAATTGAAGGATTTTGTCAGCAGCAGCTGTGGCTGTGCGGAACAGGGCGGCTCACCTGCACCACGGCCTCGCCAAGGAAGCGGATCAGCTCCACGAGGAACAGGCTGAACACGCTCACCAGGCACCGCGGGATCGCAAAGAGCTGCCGCAGCCTCCGCTGGACCGTCCACTCGGAGCTGCCACGGGGGAAAGGGATGTCAGAGCCGAACGGGGACGGGTCCCCGCAGTGGGGGCGACACCCCGGGCAGCACATCCCGGCTTTACAGCCACCCAGCCGGGGATGAGGAAGCGCTGCAGCCGTGTTTCCACAGGCTCTCTCTGTAGCCCAAACCCAGCTGAAACAGCCCCAAAACCCAAAATCCCCCAAACCCATCGGGACGGTACCAGAGCAGGGCTGGCCAGGAGCCCGAGCAGCAACAGCCCAGCTCCGGGAATCCCRTCCAACACCCCCGCGCTGTGGGCAGTGCTGAGGCTCCCTCTCATGGTCACCATCGCGACGTGATCCCGGAGATTTGTTCCACTTTCTCTTACCAGAAAAATGTAAAGTGAAGCGGGTGAATTGTGCCAGGCTGGGAGGAAGCCCCAACCCGCTGGAGCACCAGCGTGCCCGGAAATGTGATGGCAACAGTGCTGGTTCGAGGGGGAAGAGCCAAACCCTGAGTTTTCCCCCCATTTTGTCCCTGTGACCCAAGTTCCCATTTCCAGAATCCCAGCCCAGATGTTCGGTGCTGGTGCTCACCCACCCAGCACGCCACTCTGGAGCCTGAGCAGATAACAGGGGGGGATCCCTGGGGAAATATCCCTTCAGCATCCCATAACTGATGGTTTTGGTGCCKCTCCCCACCGGGGATCCGGCCCTGGCTTGCGGCCAGACTCACACGGGCTGCAGCTGTCCCTCGGGATCAACCGGGATCCGGGGAACAGGATGGACAGGCAAGAGCAGGCAGTGGTGGGACAAGCTGGATTCCAGCTGGGGATCCACCGGGACCCGCTTTTCTCCCGGGGATGCACTGGGCTCTGCTCCCACCCCCATTCACAGGGATC
>NW_026625310.1:0-940 GCF_030028575.1 Malurus melanocephalus | reverse complement strand
TGTGCTGCTCTGTCTCTGTGTCCCCCTCATCCTGTGACCGTGTCCTCCCCATCCTCTGTCTCCTCATGTCACCCCCGTGTCCCTCGTGCCATGTCCATGTCCCCTGTCTCCCGTATGTCCCCCCCGTCCCTTCTGTCCCTCGTGTCCCCTCCCCTTCTCGGTGCTGCTTTTCTTTCCCTGAAGCCACCGCAGCTTCTGCTTTCGGGGTGTGGGTGACGCCCCCGCCACCCCCGAGGGGAGGCAGAGCTGGGGGGCCTCACCCRCCCCGCTGGCCCCGAAAGAGGAACMGAGCCCCGCACGGCCCCGCTCGGGGGAGCCGGTTCCTCTTTCGGGACCGAGGGTGGCACAGGGGTGTGACSAGGCGCTGGCCGTGTCCCCAGGCCATGGAGCCCCCTCGGCGGGTGCGCCTCAAGCCCTGGCTGGTGGCCCAGGTGAGCAGCCAGCGCTTCCCGGGGCTCCACTGGCTCGACCCCGAGCGCCGCCGCTTCGTCATCCCCTGGGGACAGGCCACCAGGAACCCCCCGGGACCCCAGGACCACGACACCATCTTCAAGGTGACACCGGGGGACACGGGGGGAGTGACAGTGGGGGCGTGGGATGGGGACAGTGTGGGTATGGGGGATATGAGATGGGGGTAATGGGTGATAGGGTGACAAGAGGGATGTGGGGACAATAGGGATATGGGAGAAATGGGATGGGGGTGATGGGTGATGGGGTGACAGTGGAGAATGGGATGGGTGACAATGGGGACAAGGAACGGGAGTGACAGGTGGCAGGAGGGACGCAGGATGGGAGTGACGGGGATGATTGGGGGAACATGGGGACATGGGATGGGCGGGTGACAGTGGGGCGGGGCACCGAGGGGGACAGGGGACATGGGACATGGGGGTGATGGGATGGCGGGGCGCACAGGCTGGGGGTGCCCGGTCTGACACCCCCG
>NW_026625309.1:12754-14847 GCF_030028575.1 Malurus melanocephalus | reverse complement strand
AGGCTAAAATCTGGTAATAAATTTAGGGTTTTAAGGCTGAAGTCTGGTAATAAATTTAGGGGTTTAAGGCTGAAATCTGGTAATAAATTTAGGGGTTTAAGGCTGAAATCTGGTAATAAATTTAGGGTTTTAAGGCTAAAATCTGGTAATAAATGTAGGGTTTTAAGGCTAAAATCTGGTAATAAATGTAGGGTTTTAAGGCTAACATCTGCTGATAAATGTAGGGTTTTAAGGCTAAAATCTGGTAATAAATTCAGGGTTTTAAGGCTAAAGTCTGGTAATAAATTTAGGGTTTTAAGGCTAAAGTCTGGTAATAAATTTAGGGTTTTAAGGCTAAAGTCTGGTAATAAATGTAGGGTTTAAAGGCTAAAGTCTGGTAATAAATTTAGGGTTTTAAGGCTAAAATCTGGTAATTTAGGGGTTTAAGGCTAAAGTCTGGTAATAAATTTAGGGTTTTAAGGCTGAAGTCTGGTAATAAATTGGTCCAGGATGGTTCAATTGTACCTGTCCCTGTTACATCATGAGAAGCACAGCTCTACAAAGTCACTGTCTGCTTAAACTGGTCTTAAGTCCTTGTTTTGATGAGAAAAATGAATATTAGACTCATTTTTTGAGTCAAGTTTGAAATTGCAAAGAGTTTTAATGACAGAATGTGACAAGTTACAATTGGATGAGGATCATCACTGGGCAGAGGGAAGGAGGGGAGGCTTTTGAGTTCAAATATTTCATCCTAAATTCAATCCCTTTAGCAGAGCCAGGTCTTGCAGCACCCTGTCCCAAGGCTGTTTTCCTTTCACCCTGAGAATCCACCATCTGATTTTTATCCTTGGACCTGAATTTAATCAACCTGAATTGAATCCCTCAAGGTGACAACTTGAAACAGAAGCCTGTGTTTTTCCTGGGAAAACAAACACCCCTCAGCCTTGTCCTTTTGTGTTGTTTTGCAGGTTGTGGTTGTGCAGGCMATCAGTGCCCTGTGCCAGAAATACCCTCGGAAACACAGCGTGATGATGACATTCCTCTCCAACATGCTCAGGGATGATGTATGTAGGGGAATTTGGGCAAATTTGGGCAGATTTGGGCATGGTTGGTGATGGGAAGGGTCCCTTTTGTCATTGTGATGTCTTATCGGGCTCATCTAAACCAGAGGCTGGACAGAATTCAGAGAAACAAAATTAATTCTGTTTATTGAGGTCCTTCAGGCACATTTAGGGCAATCACAACCCACCCAAAATGGGTTTTTCACCCTTTCTCAGTTTTGTCCATTTTGGGGCTGAATCCTCCAATTGCAGCTCAGCCAATGCAGTCATTGACTCCAAGTTGGCTCCCCCCAATTCTCTGTTGTTTCCATCTCTTGGGGAGGTGTCCTTGAGTTTGGGGCTGCAGAGGAATTGTTTTGTGTGAAAATGGGAGAGCAGGAGCTCAGCACTGTCTGTGGAGTCTGGAGTTAAACCCTGAAGAATTCCAGGATTACACAGACATGGAAATAAAAGAATTCTGAGGCATCAGTCACAGTTGACAAAACTTCCAAAAAATGGTTAAAAACGGGAGAGCAGAAGCTCAGCACTGTCTGTGGAGTCTGGAGTTAAACACTGGAGAATCACAGGGGTACAGAGACATGGAAATAGAGAAATCCTGAAATTCTGAGGCATCAGTCAGAGCCAACAAAACTTCCCAAAAATGGTTAAAAATGGGAGAGCAGGAGCTGAGAACTGTCTGTGGAGTGTGGAGTTAAACATGAAGAATCACAGGGTACAGAGACATGGAAATAGAGAAATCCTGAAATTCTGAGGCATCAATCAGAGCCAACAAAACTTCCAAAAAAATGGTTAAAAATGGGAGAGCAGGAGCTCAGCACTGTCTGTGGAGTCTGGAGTTAAACACTGGAGAATCACAGGGTTTCAGTGACATGGAAATAGAGAAATCCTGAAATTCTGAGACATCAAGTGGGTGCACAGAATGATGGGCCTGAGTGATCACAACACCCTGTGGGTCAGACYTGTGTGAAATGCTCAGGAATTAGAGCTGAGGATGTGCAGATGATTTTGATGGATCASGGGGCTGGGAACCTTTTCCCATTTTGTACAAACACT
>NW_026625309.1:4860-11398 GCF_030028575.1 Malurus melanocephalus | reverse complement strand
AGCAAGTTCAGCTCCACAGCTGCTGAGAGCAGCTCCAGGGTTGGAATTCCAGCTGAGCTCTGTTGGAGTTCCCAGGTTTAAACTGGGTTTGGAATGTGGGGAGTGTTGGTTCTTCCCCAGGCCCTGTGCAGAGCTGTGGAGGTGGTTTTGTCCTGAGATTCTTGAAACCCAGATCATCCTAACCTTCCTGCTTCAGGACATTAATAATAAATAAAAATAAATGATTATTATAATAATAGAATAATAACAAATAATAATAATGACTAGATATAATAATAAATAATATTGTTATAATTAATAATCATTAAAATCCACATTCAACAACAATTTTTTCTTAAAACAACAAAAACAAAAGATCAACTGAACTAAACAGAAGAAARAGTTTCCTACACAAAATACCCCAGCACAAAGCAGAAGGTTAAATTACTCACAATCCACCTTTAGAATCTTCACTACAATTACAACACAAATACTTCACTATAACTCTACTTTTAAAACATAGCTTAATACTTGTTTTGCCCACAGATTGTTTTTTGGCCATAGGTTGGTTCTAGGCCCTTCTTTGAATGTCTGCAGGAATTCAGGGTGTAAACATGAGGAGGGGACACTGCCACTTCCCTGTTTAACGTCACTGTCATAAGCTTGGACTTCCTGAAACAGCTTCCTCTTCTTTCTGGGTGGGGATTTTCTCCAAGTTGGTGCCAAGCTGAAATTTGATTGGTGTGGAGAGACAGCTCTGAGTGGTCACTGTGGGGTTTGAGCTCCCTGCAAATCTCTGGGTGATTGTGTGGAAAATAGATTTATTTGGAGAATGACAGAGGGACCAACAACTGGGATATTCAATAAATATCTGATGGAGAACTCTCTCAAAACAGAGCTGCATGATTGTTAAGCTGTTCTTGATCTCAAAATTATTCCATTTGGAAATACAGGAATTTGTTTTTTGCTGTAACGCTGAAAGGTTTATGGTGTGGAAGTGAAAAGCTGTGTAAATTGAAAATTCAGGATAACAGGACTGTGAGAATGGGTTTATGCAGAACCTGAGCCCCTCTGACATCTCCCTGTTCTCTCTGCAGCTGCTGTCAGTGCATTGGCAAAATTTGGAGCCCAGAATGAGAATTTGCTTCCCAGTATCCTGGTGCTGCTCCAAAGGTGAGTGGGAGTGGCTGTGCCAGTGATCTGTGGTGACACAGATTCCATGGAAGCAGCAGGGTCACACCAGGGGTTGTCAATCCCAAATGYTTCTCCCACTTTTCCTGCCTGGCTGGAGGGAGCAGAGCCCTGCTGGAGACAAGGAAGTGAGGGATGGGATTAGTCATGGGAACATGTGATGGTGATTTGATCTGAGAAYATTGCTCAGGGGGTGATGAATCACAGAATCATTGATTGCTTTGGGTTGGAAGGGACCTTAAAATCATCCAGTGCCACCCCTGGCATGGCAGGGACAGCTCCCACCATCCCAGCCCCAATGCCAGCTTGGCTTTGGGCACTGCCAGGAATCCAGGAATTCTCTGGGAATTCCATCCCAGCCCCTCCCCACCCTCCCAGGCAGGAATTCCTCCCCAATATCCAACCTAAACCTCTTTTACTTTAAAATTRTTCTCCCTTGCCCTATCACTTTCTGCCCATATAAAAAAAATGCAAACCTTTACTCCCTGTGAGCACTTTTTACTCCCCTTTAAGCAAGAAAATTCATGTCCAGGTTGCTCCTAAATAACATTTATGTTTGCCAAAGTTGGGTGTGCCCATGTCACATGTCTCTTGTTAAGACATGCAGTGTTAACGATTTAATTAAAATTAAACCAACTCCTGCGTGGTACAAACACATTTTTACATCATTTGAAAATCTCCTGAAGGAGCTCTGTCACTGCAGGATCAAAGCTGTTTTTTTTCAGTGCCATTTTTAGCTCTCTGATGCTCTGTCCCCTTGTCCCCAAATAGGTGCATGATGGACAGYGACGACGAGGTCCGTGACAGAGCCACCTTCTACCTGAATGTCCTGCAGCAGAGACAGCTGGCCCTGAATGCTGCCTACATTTTTAATGGTCAGGGAGGAGAAGGAAGCAAATCAGAGCTGTTAATTCACGTGGTTTTTTCTGGCTTTAAACTTCCCTGTGAAATGTTTGTGCTGAGAGCAGCAGATTTAACAAAATATGGGAAAATGGGGCCAGGAGTGTGAGTTTCTGGGCTTTTCTCATTGACTCATCCTCCACTTTGGCTCAAATTTCTTGATTATTGCTCCATATTTTCTGTTGCAAAATGAGAGTGAGGGTTGGTTCTAAAAATATTTTATGTCTGTAATTGAAAATTTACTTGAGCAGAGCATTTAACACGTGTAAGATTCATTGTTTTGACTTTGCCACTTTGTGTCATCTTCAGAGCAGCTTTTTTTCTGCCAGTACCTTGAAAATCTTTGCCTGTTTTTTGTTTGCTGTGTATCAGCACCACCTCTGGCAGTTCCAGCTCTTTTAAAATGGAATTTTTCTGCCTTTCTCCCCTGCAGGGTTGACAGTCTCTGTTCCTGGGATGGAGAAAGCCCTCCATCAATACACTCTGGAGCCTTCAGAAAAACCTTTTGACATGAAAACAGTTCCCCTGGCCACGGCACCCATCTTTGAACAGAAAGCAGGTAAAACCCAGACCTCATGGAAATTGGGGCTGCTGCTCTTCTGCTGATCCCATCACCACAGACAAGTAATTCGAATTTATTATAGAATTAGAATAATCAGAATTTATTGGTTCATAGCTTTTGGGAAAAGGTCATTCCAAGAGCAATTTGTCACCCCCTGCCTTTCTTCCACATTCTTGCACAATTCTTGAACATCTCTTCTTAGCACAACAAATTTGGGGTTTCTTTTTTTCTCCTTTTTCTCCTTTTTTTCATTTTTTTTCCCCTAGCTCTTCAGGGCTAAGGTGTGGTTTATTCCTCATAATTCTGACTTTTTTTCTCAATTTGCAATTCGGTATTTCCACAAAGAAAAAAGATATTTCAGTGTGTGAGGAGCCAGGCTGGCAGTGTTTTGCAGCAAAATGTGTGAAACACAGAAGGAATATAATAGAGGGGAATGTAATATAAGAAATATAATATAAGGAATATAGGGGAGTATAATATAGGGGAGTATAATATAAGGGAATATAATATAAAGGAATATAATACAAGGAATATAGGGAATATAGTATAAGGAATATAATATAGGGGAATATATTGTAAGGAATATAGGGAATATAATATTGGGGAATATAATAAAATGAATATAATATAGGGGAATATATTATAGGGGATATAATATAGGGGAATATAGGGAATATAATATAGGAATATAAGGAATATAGGGAATACAATATAGGGCAATATAATATAGGCGAATATAATATAAGGAATATAAAATAGGGAAATATAATTTAGGGGATATATAAGTAATATAATATCGGGGAATATAGTATAGGGACTATAATAATATAGGGGACATAATAATATAGGGAATATAAGGAATATAATATATGGGAATATAATAAAATGAATATAATATGAGAAATAAATAAGGAATATATAGGGAATATAATATAAGGAATATAACATAGGGGAATATAATAATATAGAGGAATATAATATAGGGAATATAATATAGGGGAATATAATATAGGGGATATAATATAAGGAATATAATTTTAGGAATATAATAATATGGGGATATAATATAGGGGAATATAATAATATAGAGGAATATAACATAGGGGAATATAATATAGGGAAATATAATATAGGAGATATAATATAGGGGAATATAATAAGATAGAGGAATATAATATAGACAAAATAATTTAAGGAATATAATGTAAGGGAATATAATAATATATAGGGAATATAATACAAGGAATATAATGTAGGGGAATACAATACAGGGAATATAATATAAGGAATATAATAATATAAGGAATATAATATAAGGAATGGAATATAAGGAATATAAGGGATATTTAGTAGAGATTTAGTGGCATTTAAACCTCCTGCGTGGGGCAGTTGAGACCACCAAATATTTTCTTTTTTCTCCCCAGAGATTGCCCTGGTGCCCAGCAAACCTGAGAAAGTGGCTCCTTCACGGCAGGATATATTTCAAGGTAGGAAAAGTGGATCTCCAGAAGCACAGGAGAGCTGGAGAGGGACAGGACATGGGGAATGGATCAGAGTGGAAAAGGGGAGATTGGGGTGGGATCTGGGGATGGAATTCCTGCCTGGGATGGAATTCCTGCCTGGGATGGAATTCCTGCCTGGGATGGAATTCCCAGAGCAGCTGAGGCTACCCCTAGATCCCAAAGCCAGGTTGGAAGAGGTTTGGAACAACCTTTGGTAGTGGAAAATATCCAGGGATTAAAACTGTGTCCCTTTCCACCCAAACCATTCCTCAATTCTCTGAAGCRTTGGGATGATCTCAGGATCAGATCCTGTCACCGCTGATCTTCTTTCCCTTCCTGCCCAGAACAACTGGCAGCCATCCCAGAATTTAAGGGCCTGGGGCCACTCTTCAAATCTTCAGAAGCCGTGCAGCTCACGGAAGCAGAAACAGAATATTTCGTTCGCTGTATCAAACACGTGTTCCCAAACCACATCGTTTTCCAGGTGAGGAAATTCCCACCMTTTTCCCAAAATTTGGCAGAGCTGATGGATTCGAGCTGATTTTGGGGGAGAACTCTCCCTAAGGAAGTGTTTCCAGGTGTTTTTTYCCTGTTTACAGTTTGATTGCACCAACACCTTGAACGATCAGCTCCTGGAGAGGGTCACGGTGCAGATGGAACCGTCGGACGCTTACGATGTGATCTGCTGTGTCCCTGCTCCCAGTTTAGCCTACAACCAACCTGGAATGTGCTACACCCTGGTCAGCATCCCCCAGGATGACCCCACTGCAGGTGAGGAATTCTATCCTAAAATCCCTCAAAATTAAGATTTTGGAGAGCATAATTGGTTGAGTTCATCCCGACATCCTCACGCCACCGTTCGTTTTTTTCTGTCACCAGTGCTGAGTTTTAGGAAAATAATTTTTATAAATAATCAGTGGAATTGGATGTGAAAAATGAGGATTGCAGGGCATGGAAATTTAAATTTACTGCCTGCCCTCGATGGTGAGATAACCCTCATTAATTTTAATCTGAAATCAATGAAAGGAGAGCACATTTAAAACCATGGATGTTTGGGAGCGTTCAAGAACAGAGCCAGTAAAAGAAAAGTGCAAACAGAATAAAAAAAATAGTTTTTCAGGCTTTATATTTATTTTTTAAATTGAAATTTTTAGTTTAATTGAAATTAAATTGATTTTTTTTTAAAAAAATTATAATTTCAGGCTTTATACAATGGATTAATGAAATTTTCCCCCTCTTTAGAGAATTAGAAACACCTACAAAATGGGGGAATGAGATTTKCTTGGGCATGAAACTTCCTTTTCTTTCATTATTCTCACTTAAACACCATTGGATTTACATGACTTATCAGTGGAGTGGGTTTTGACATTATTTTAATTCCAGGGATGATTAGAACTAATCTGAATTTGCTGAACTGGGGGTTTGGATCATATCCCACTGTCAGAAATCCTTGTGGAATTTTTTCTGGTGGCTCCTGCTGGATCTCAAGGCAGCATTTGGGATCACTGACCTGTGCTTGTCACCCTTGGAACTTTCCCAAGCTCCTCCTTTGGCTTTTATTTTAAAAACAAAGGGAAAAATGAAACTAAAAATGAAACTAAAAATGAAACTAAAGATGAAACTAAAAATGAAACTAAAAATGAAACTAAAACCGAAACTAAAAATGCTCTGCCCTGGCTGTGTCTGTATTCCTGGGCCAAAGCTGCTGGAATATTCCAATCACTTTTTGGGAAGAGAGGGCTCAAGGAGAAGATTTTTCTCCCATTTATCCAGGATTTCTCTCTYCTCCCAGTCTCTTGTACCTTCAGCTGCACCATGAAGTTCACAGTGAGGGACTGTGACCCCAGCACGGGGGTGCCTGAAGAGGATGGCTACGAGGATGAGTAYGTGGTGAGTCCATAATTCCTTCCATTTTTCATTTATTTGGGATAAATGTGGCCATTGGGTCAAATTTCCTCTCAATTTGTGGTCAATCAGTCAATGGYAGGTTTGCCTGAAACATCAAAATATTATAAAATGTTGTTTTTTAGTCAATCCCCAAAACTTCATTTCTGTCAAAAGTTTGAGTGTCCTATGGAACAGAATTTGTAGGATTTTATTGTAAAATTCTTTTAAAGGGAGGGAGTAAAGAAGGGAAGGGATTTTGGAATTTGGAAGGAATTTTGGAATTTGGAAGGAATTTTGGAATTTTGGAAGGAATTTTGGAATTTTGGAAGGAATTTTGGAAGGGAGGGAAGGAATTTTGGAAGGGAGGAAGGAATTTTGGAAGGAAGGAATTTTGGAAGGGAAGGAATTTTGGAAGGGAGGAATTTTGGAAGGGAGGAATTTTGGAAGGGATTTTGGAATTTTGGAAGGGATTTTGGAATTTAGGAAGGAATTTTGGAATTTTGGAAGGAATTTATGA
>NW_026625309.1:2888-3926 GCF_030028575.1 Malurus melanocephalus | reverse complement strand
TAAATTCCGAGGAATTTTTTCCATAGGAGCCATAAAGGGCTTTGACCCATGAAGTGATGGCCTCATTTTCTGCTCCCCTTCAGTCTCACAGATGTTTTATGTAAATATTTTTAACCATAAATACAATTCTCTCCTTTTTTAGAAGCCATTATTACACAGTTCTGAAATTAAAACCAGGCAAAATGCTGCTGCTCCCTTGGCCTTTCCAAAGTGAGGATCATTTCTGTAACAGGAATGAAAATTTCAATTTTTTTTTTTTATTTTTGTCAGCTGGAAGACTTGGAGGTGACAGTGTCTGATCATCTCCAGAAGGTTTTAAAGCCCAATTTTGCAGCTGCCTGGGAGGAGGTGGGGGATGACTTTGAGAAAGAAGAAACCTTTGCACTCAGYTCCATTAAAACCCTCGATGGTGAGATAACCCTCATTAATTTWAATMWKMATTTTAATATTTGAATRATTTAATTTTAATACTTTAATAATTATTTTCTTCTTYAATCTCTGAATGCAGAAGCTGTCAACAACATCATCAAGTTCCTGGGCATGCAGCCCTGTGAGAGRTCAGACAAAGTGCCAGAAAACAAAAATTCTCACACCCTCTATTTGGCTGGTAAGTATTCCTAATTTTGAACTCCACATTCCCCACAGATTTTTCTAAATGAAGAAAAATCCTTCATTCTATTCCTGTTCCTAAATGAAGGGAAATTTAGGAGATCCTGCTGTTATTTTGGGGTTTTTTTTCTCTGTAGGAAGGGTTTTTTTTTCCCTTGTAGAAAGTTGAAGTGACCACGTGTGGTCTTGGATATCCTCAAGCCAAGCTCTGAATGTCTTGGGATKGAGGAATTAGGAATTCTTCCTGTGGGAATGGTGGAGAATCTTGGATTTGAGAACTTTGAGAGCAGGCACTTAATTTGAATTAAATTTGAATCAAATTTAAATTCAAATTAATTTGAATTTTAATTTAATTTGAATTAAATTCCTTGCCTGAGCTTATCTCACAARGGGTATTGTGGGAGCATCTTCTTATCAGGCACATCTTAA
>NW_026625309.1:0-1073 GCF_030028575.1 Malurus melanocephalus | reverse complement strand
ATCCCAATTTTTCCCAGATTTTTCCCCTTTCCATTGTTTAATCACCTTTTCCATGAAGAAATTCCCCAATATCCAAACCAAACATTCCCTGGTGCAATTTGGGGCCATTCCCTGTTCCTGGGATGAGATCCCAAATCCACCCCGGCTGCCCCCTCCTGTGCAGAGCCACAAGGTCGCCCCTGATCCCCATTTTCCCAGTTTTTTCCCTTTTCCAGTCTTTAATCACCTTTTCCATGAAGGAATTATCCCAATATCCAAATCAAACATTCCCTGGTGCAGTTTGGGGCCATTCCCTGTTCCTGTCCCCATTCCCTGGGATGAGATCCCAAATCCCCCCTCCTATCAGGGAGTTGTGCAGAGCCACAAGGTCCCAGTTGATGCCCATTTTTCCCACTTTTTTTCCCCATTCCAGTGTTTAATCACCTTTTCCATGAAGGAACTCCCTAATATCCAAATCCAACATTCTCTGGTGCAATTTGGGGCCGTTCCCTGTTCCTGTCCCTGTTCCCTGGGATGAGATCCCAAATCCTCCCCTCCTGTCAGGGAGTTGTGCAGAGCCACAAGGTCCCCCTTGATCCCATTTTTCCCAGTTTTTCCCCTTTCCAGTGTTTAATCCCCTTTTCCATGAAGGAATTCCCCAATATCCAAACCAAACATTCCCTGGTACAATTTGGGGCCTTTCCCTGTTCCTGTCCCCATTCCCTGGGATGAGATCCCAAATCTCCCCCTCCTGTCAGGGAGTTGTACAGAGCCACAAGGACCCCCCTGATCCCATTTTCCCAGTTTTTTCCCCTTTCCAGTGTTTAATCACCTTTTCCATGAAGGAATTTTCCCAATATCCAATCTAAACCCCCCCTGGTGCAATTTGGGGCCATTCCCTCTCCTCCTATCCCCATTCCCTGGGATGAGATCCCAAATTCTACCCGGCTGTCAACAGAGCCACTTTTTTTTCCAGTTTTTTCCCCTTTCCCAACTCACTCAACCTCTCCTGGTTCTCCAGCCCTTTCCCAGCTCCATTCCCTTCCCTGGACATGCTCCAGTCCCTCCAGAGCTGCCCCCAGGATTCCAGGGGG
>NW_026625308.1:12524-15304 GCF_030028575.1 Malurus melanocephalus | reverse complement strand
ACCAAGATGGGATCTGGAGGAGGTTGGGGGCACCAAGATGGGTCCAGGTGGAGATTTGGGGGGACCTGGAGGAGATCTGGGGGCACCAAGGTGGGATCTGGAGGAGATCGGGGCCACCAAGATGGGACCTGGTAGAGGTTGGAGCCACCAAGGTGGCACCTGGAGGAGATTTGGGGGCACCAAGGTGGTTCTTGGTGGACCTGAGGGCACCAAGATTGGTCCTGAAGGATCTGGAGGAGGTTGGGGCCACCAAGGTGGGATCTGGAGGAGGTTGGGGTACACCAAGGTGGGTCCTGGAGGACCTGAAGGAGGCGGTGGGTGCTCAGGTGGGTCCAGGTGGAAATTTGGGGACACCAGTGAGGCTCTTGGTGGACCTGAGGGCACCAAGATGGGTCCTGGAAGATCTGCAGGAGATGGGGGCCACCAAGGTGGAACCTGGAGGACATTTGGGGTCCCAAGGTGGGTCCTGGAGGAGGTTGGGGGCACCAAGGTGGTTCTTGGTGGACCTGAGGGCACCAAGATGGGTCTTGGAGGAGACTGGGAGAACCAAGGTGGGACCTGGAGAAGATTGGGGGGGCACCAAGGTGGGACCTGGAAGAGATGGGGGCCACCAAGATGGGACCTGGAGAAGGTTGAGGACACCAAAGTGAGACATGGTGGAGATGGGGGCCACCAAGATGGGTCCTGGTGGAGCTGGGGGCACCAAGATGGAACCTGGAGAAGATTTGGGGACACCAAGGTGGCTCTTGATGGACCTGGAGGAAACTGAGGGCACCAAGGTGGGAGCTGGAGGATCTGGAGAAGGTTTGGGGCCACCAAGATGGCACCTGGAGGAGATTTGGGGACACCAAGATGGGTCCAGGTGGAGTTGGGGGCACCAAGGTGAGACCTGGGGAAGATTGGAGGGCACCAAGATGGGGCCTGGAAGAGCCTGGGTGGGCACCAAGGTGGGTCCTGGAGGATCTGGAGGAGATGGGGGCCACCAAAGTGGGACCTGAAGAAGGTTGGGGGGCACCAGGGTGGGTCCAGGTGGAGACTGAGTACACCAAGGTGGGACCTGCTGGAGTTGGGGGCCACCAAGGTGGGACCTGGAAGAGATGGGGACCACCAAGATGGCACCTGGAGGAGGCTGGGGACACCAAGGAGGGTCCAAGTGGAGATTTGGGGGCACCAAGTTGGGTCCTGGAGGAGATTTGGGGGCACCAAGGTGGCTCTTGGTGGACCTGAGGGCACCAAGATGGGACCTGGAGATCTGGGGCCACCAAGGTGGGACCTGGAGAAGATTGGGGGGGCACCAAGGTGGGACCTGGAAGACCTGGGGGCACCATTGTGGGTCCAGGAGGAGATTTGGGGGCACCAAGGTGGGTCCTGGAGGAGACTGGGAGAACCAAGGTGGGACCTGGAGGAGATTTGGATTCCCAAGGTGGGATCTGGAGGAGATTTGGGGGCCACCAAGATGGCACCTGGAGAAGGTTGAGGACACCAAAGTGGGACATGGTGGAGATTGGGGGGCACCAAGGTGGGTCCTGGTAGACCTGGAGGAAACTGAGGGCACCAAGGTGGGACCTGGAGGAGATGGGGGACACCAGGGTGGGACCTGATGGAGGTTGGGGGGCACCAAGGTGGGGCCTGGTGGAGATTGGAGGTCCCATGGTGGGTCCAGGTGGAGATTTGGGAGCACCAAAGTGGGACCTGGTGGACCTGGAGGAAACTGAGGGCACCAAGATGGGTCCTGGTGGACACTGGGGATGCCGAGGTGGGACCTGGAGGAGATTTGGGGTCACCAAGGTGGGACCTGGAGAAGGTTGAGGACACCAAGGTGGGACCTGGAGGAGATTTGGGGTCACCAAGGTGGCACCTGGGGCAGGTGATGGTGTCCAGCTGGGTTGGGCAGGACCTGGTGGAGATTGGGGGCCACCAAGGTGGGGCCTGGAAGAGCCTGGGTGGGCACCAAGGTGGCGCCTGGTGGAGATTGGAGGTCCCATGGTGAGTCCAGGTGGAGATTTGGGAGCATCAAAGCGGGACCTGGTGGACACCAAAGTGAGTCCTGGTGGACACTGGGGATGCCGAGGTGGGACCTGGTGGAGATCTGGGGTCACCAAGGTGGGTCCAGTAGGGTCAAGAAGAGATGATGGACACCAAGGTGGGCCCAGGAGATGTTGAACCTCAAGGTAGGCCCAGGAGGGATGGCGGACACCAAGATGGGCTCAGGAGAAGCAGGAGACGATGATGGACACCAGGATGGACCCAGAAGGATCAGGAGAAGATGGACACCAAGATGGGCCATGGAATTGATGATGGACACCAAGATAGGTCCTGAAGCTGCAGATGATGGATACCAAGATGGCCCCTGGACTTGTTGATGGACACAGAGATGGCTCCTGGAATTGTTGATGGACCCAGAAGGATCAGGAGAAGATGGACACCAAGATGGCTCCTGGAATTGTTGATGGACACCAGGATGGACCCAGGAGGATCAGGAGAAGATGGACACCAAGATGGCTCCTGGAATTGATGATGGACACCAAGATGGTTCCTGGAATTGTTGATGGACACCAAGATGGCTCCTGGAATTGCTGATGGACACCAAGATGGCTCCTGGAATTGTTGATGGACACCAAGATGGCTCCTGGAATTGTTGATGGACCCCCAGACGGGCCCAGAAACTGCAGATGGACCCCAAACCACCTCCAGAAAACCCACGGGCGCTCCCAGGACGTTCTCCAACCCCACCGATGGGACGCGACGGCCACCGCGACCTCCTCCTCCTCCATCGCCCC
>NW_026625308.1:8031-11862 GCF_030028575.1 Malurus melanocephalus | reverse complement strand
GGCCACTGCGGGGACCCCGATGGCCACGGTGACCTCCTCCTCCTCCATCACCCCGGAGACAACCAATCGGCCACCGCGGGGACCCCGATGGCCACGGTGACCTCCTCCCCCACGGGATGTCCTCGAGGCCGAGATGTCCCGGTGGCCGAGCGCTATAGGACGCCCTCCATGAAGCTGGTGTCCAGGTGCTGGATGAGGACGCGGATGAAGGACATCTCCTTGCGCGTGTTCTCGAAGATGACCCGCGGGTCGTCCGACTGGCAGCGCAGGCAGTTGGGGGCCATCACCATGGCCAGGTTGTTGACGTCCATCTTGGTGACGGCCACGTTGGCCGGTTGGACGAAGACCTGCAGGGTGGAGAAAGGTTGGTGGGACATGGGTGGAGGGATCATGGGGAGGTTCTGGTTCTTGGTGGAGATGGAGAACCCAAAACCATCTTGAGATAACCAGGAGGGTCATGGACATCTGGGGTGGGTGGAGATGATGGGACTGGTGGGAGATGGAGAACCAAAACCCACCTTGAGATAACCAGGAGGGTCATGGACATCTGGGGTGGGAGGAGATGGAGAGGGTTGGTGGGACATAGGTGGAGGAACCATGTGCAGGTTCTGGTTCTTGGAGGAGATGGAGAACCCAAAACCACCTCGAGATAAACAGGAGGGTCATGGACATGTGGGGTGGGAGGAGATGATGGGATTGGTGGAGGTTCTGGTTCTTGGGAGAGATGGGGTCACCACGTGGTGAAGGTGGAGAACCCAAAACCACCTCGAGATAACCAGGAAGGTCATGGACATCTGGGGTGGGAGGAGGTGGAGAGGGTGGGTGGGACACGGGTGGAGGGATCATGGGGAGGTTCTGGTTCTTGGAGGAGATGGGGTCATCACGTGGTGACCTTGGAGAGCCCAAAACCACCTCGAGATAACCAGGGACATCTGGGGTGGGAGGAGATGATGGGATTGGTGGAGATGGGGAAGCCAAAACCGCCTCAAGATAACCAGGAGGGTCATGAACATCTGGGGTGGAGGAGATGATGGGATTGGTGGGAGATGGGTGGAGGGACCATGGGGAGGTTCTGGATGTTGGAGGAGATGGGGTCATCACGTGGTGACCTTGGAGAACCCAAAACCACCTCAGGAGAACCAGGAGGGTCACCAGGAGCACGAAATGATGGGATGGAAGGAGAAAGATGGAGATGATGGGCTGGTGGAACATGGGATGGAAGAATCCCATGGACCTCCTGGTTCTTGGAGAACCCAAAACCATCTCAGGAGAACCAGGAGGGTCATGAACATCTGGGGTGGGAGGAGATGATGGGATTGGTGGGACATGGGTGGAGGGACCATGGGGAGGTTCTGGTTCTTGGTAGAGATGGAGAACCCAAAACCACCTCGAGATAACTGAAGGGTCATGGACATGTGGGGTGGGAGGAAATGATGGGATTGGTGGGAGATGGGGGGGAGGGACCATGGGGAGGTTCTGGATGTTGGAGGAGATGGGGTCATCACATGGTGACCTTGGAGAACCCAAAACCACCTCAAGAGAACCTGGAGGGTCATGGACATCTGGGGTGGGAGGAGATGATGGGATGGAGGTGATGGGGTTGGTGGGAAATGGGTGGAAGGAGCATGGGGAGGTTCTGGTTCTTGGTGGAGATGAAGAACCCAAAACCACCTGGAGATAACCAGGAGGGTCATGGACATGTGGGGTGGGAGGAGATGATGGGATTGGTGGAGATGGAGAACCCAAAACCACCTCGAGATAACCAGGAGGATCATGGACATCTGGGGTGGGAGGAGATGATGGAGGTGATGGGATTGGTGGAGGTTCTGGTTCTTGGGAGAGATGGGGTCACCACGTGGTGAAGGTGGAGAACCCAAAACCACCTGGAGATAACCAGGAGGGTCATGAACATCTGGGATGGGTGGAGGTGGAGAGGGTTGGTGGGACACGGGTGGAGGGATCATGGGGAGGTTCTGGTTCTTGGAGGAGATGGAGAACCCAAAACCACCTCAAGATAACAAGGAGGGTCATGGACATCTGGGATGGGTGGAGATGATGGGATTGGTGGAAGATGGAGAACCCAAAACCACCTCAGGAGATAACCAGGAGAGTCATGGACATCTGGGGTGGGTGGAGATGGAGAGGGTTGGTGGGACATGGGTGGAGGGATCATGGGGAGGTTCTGGTTCTTGGTGGAGATGGAGAACCCAAAACCACCTCGAGATAACCAGGAGGGTCATGGACATCTGGGGTGGGAGGAGATGATGGGATTGGTGGGAGATGGGTGGAGGGACCATGGGGAGGTTCTGGATGTTGGAGGAGATGGGGTCATCAAGTGGTGACCTTGGAGAACCCAAAACCATCTCAGGAGAACCAGAAGGGTCACCAGGAACATGAAATGATGGGATGGAAGGGGAAAGATGGAGATGATGTGGTTGGTGGAACATGGGGTGGAGGAACCCCATGGACCTCCTGGTTCTTGGAGAACCCAAAACCATCTCAGGAGAACCAGGAGGTCATGAAAACCTGGGGTGGGTGGAAATGATGAGATTGGTGGGAGATGGGTGGAAGGAAGTTCTAGATGTTGGTGGAGATGGGGTCACCCCGTGATGAACTTGGAGAACCCAAGAGGGTCTCTTGAGATAACCAGGAGGGTCATCAGAGGGTTATGAACATCTGAGGTGGGTGGAGGAAGATGGAGATGATGGGATTGGTGGAGGTTCTGGTTCTTGGGTGAGATGGGGTCATCACATGGTGACCTTGGAGAACCCAAAACCACCTTGAGATAACCAGGAGGGTCATGGACATCTGGCGTGGGAGGAGATGATGGGATTGGTGGAGATGGGTGGAGGGACCATGGGGAGCTCCTGGTTCTTGGAGGAGATGGAGATCCCAAAACCACCTCGAGATAACCAGGAGGGTCATGGACATCTGGGGTGGAAGGAGATGATGGAGGTGATAGGATTGGTGAAGGTTCTGGTTCTTGGGAGAGATGGGGTCACCATGTGGTGAAGATGGAGAACCCAAAACCACCTTGAGATAACCAGAGGGTCATGGACATCTGGGGTGGGTGGAGATGATGGGATTGGTGGAGATGGAGAACCCAAAACCACCTCGAGATAACCAGGAGGGTCACCAGGGTCATGAAGTGATGGGATGGAAGGAGGAAGATGGAGGTGATGGGATTGATGGAGCTCCTGGTTCTTGGAGGAGATGGGGTCATCATGTGGTGACCTTGGAGAACCCAAAACCACCTCAGGAGAACCAGAAGGGTCACCAGGAACATGAAATGATGGCATGGAAGGAGAAAAATGGAGATGATGGGGTTGGTGGGACATGGAGTAGAAGAACCCCATGGATTTCCTGGTACTTGGAGAACCCAAAACCATCTCAGGAGAACCAGGAGGTCATGAAAACCTGGGGTGGGTGGATATGATGAGATTGGTGGGAGATGGGTGTAAGGAAGCTCTGGATGTTGGTGGTGATGGGGTCACCACGTGGTGATCTTGGAGAACCCAAAACCACCTTAGGAGAACTGAAATGATGGGATGGAGGGAGGAAGATGGAAATGATGGGTTTGGTGGAACATGGGGTAGAAGAACCATGTGGAGCTCCTGGTTCTTGGAGAACCCAAAACCACCTCGAGATAACCAGGAGGGTCATGAACATCTGGGGTGGGAGGAGATGATGGGATTGGTGGAGATGGAGAACCCAAAACCACCTTGAGATAACCAGAAGGGTCATGGACATCTGGGGTGGGTGGAGATGATGGGATTGGTGGGACATGGGTGGAGGAACCATAGGAAGGTTCTGGTTCTTGGAGGAGATGGA
>NW_026625308.1:0-7696 GCF_030028575.1 Malurus melanocephalus | reverse complement strand
GGAAGCGGATGAGGTAGCAGAGCACCATTCTGTTGATCCGGGGCAGGGAGTGCACCACGGCGATGGCGGCCTCGGGGTTCTCGTAATGGCCGATGCAGCGCTCGTAGAACTCGTGCGGGATCAGCGGCTCCTCCAGCTCGCGGTACCACAGCTTCAGCAGCGACGCTGTGTGAGGAGCAGGAGATCCTCAGAAGGTTGGAGACTGTCCAGGTGGACAACCCTGAACCACCCCCATGGAGACCTTCTGGGTGGACGACCCCAAACTGCTCCCATGGAGACCATCCAGGTGGACAACCCTGAACTGCCCCCCCCAGACACTGGGTGAGGAGCAGGAGATCCCCAGAAGGTCAGAGACCATGCAGGTAGACAACCCTGAACCATCCCCATGGTCAGAGACCTTCTGGGTGGACAACCCCAAAAAGCCCTCCCGGACCGTCCCTGGACGCTGGACACGGGGCAGAAGATCTCCAGATCTTCTGGAGACCTTCTATGTGGACAACCCCGAACCACCCCCTGGAGCATCCCCAGATGCTGGGTGAGTAGCAGGAGATCCCCAGAAGGTTGGAGACTGTCCAGGTGGACAACCCTGAACTACCCCCATGGAGACCGTCTGGGTGGACAACCCCAAAAAGACCCCCCAGAAGCTGGGTGAGGAGCAGGAGATCCCCAGAAGGTTGGAGAACTTCAGGGTGGACAGCCCCAAACCGCCCCCATGGTCAGAGACCTTCTGGGTGGACAACTCCAAAAAGCCCTCCCGGACGGTCCCTGGACGCTGGACACGGGGCAGAAGATCTCCAGATCTTCTGGAGACCTTCCAGGTGGACAACCCCGAGCTGCCCCCCTGGATGGTCCCCGGAGCTGGACACCGAGCAGGAGATCCCCAGATGGTCAGAGACCTTCAGGGTGGACAACCCTGAACCACCCCCATGGAGACTTCCTGGGTGGACAACCCCAAACTGCCCCCATGGAAACCATCCAGGTGGACAACCCCAAAAAGACCCCCCAGACAGTGGGTGAGGAGCAGGAGATCCCCAGAAGGTTGGAGAACTTCCGGGTGGACAACCCTGAACCGTCCGTCCCCATGGTCAGAGACCTTCAGGGTGGACAACCCCAATAAGACCCCCTGGACGCTGGGTGAGGAGCAGGAGATCCCCAGAAGGTTGGAGAACTTGAGGGTGGACACCCCCGACCCACCCCCAGACCATCCCCACCCGCGGGTCCTACCAGGAACGTGCGGGTCTTCCAGGCCGGTGGGGATCTTCCATTGGTCCACCTGCAGCTTGAGGGCGTTGACCTCGTCGATGTCACCGGGGACCCTGCGGGGAGTGACCGGTGGAGTGACCAGTGGAGTGACCAGTGGGGACACGGGTGGTCAGCACCTTCGGGTGCTCCGGGGGAGGTGGAGGGGACAGCGGCTGTGCCATTGGTGGAGGTGGGTGGGGACACCGAGACCCCACGTTGGTGGCATCGTGGAGGAACCGCCATGGCCTTGCAGAAGGAGTTGGAGGAACCCACTGGTGTTGCCACCACAACCCTGGGATGATCTTGGTGGCCACCATGGAGGAACCTCCATGGCCTCAGCAAGGAGAGGTTGAGGTGACCAACTGGATGGTGTCACCACAACCCTGAGATGGAGGAACTCATTGGACGATGCCACCAAGACCCTGCCATAATCTTAGTGGCCACCATGGAGGAACCCACAACCCCAAGATGATCTTGGTGGCCACCATGGAGGAACCCCCATGGCCTTGGAGCAAGGAGAAGTTGGTGGATGGTGGCACCAAGATCCTGCCATTATCTTGGTGGACACCATGGAGGAATCAACAAGACGGTGCCACCATGACCCTGAGATGATCTTATTGACCATCACGGAGGAATTGCCATGGTCTTGGAGCAAGGAGAAGTTGGTGGACAGTGCCACCACAATCCTGCCATGATCTTGGTGGACACCATGGAGGAACCTCCATGACCTTGGAACAAGGTGAAGTTGGTGGATGGTGGCACCAAGATCCTGCCATGACTCTGGTGGCCACCATGGAGGAATCAACAAGACGGTGCCACCACGACCCTGAGATGATCTTGGTGACCACCATGGAGGTTCCTCCATGGCCTTGGACAAGGAGTTGGAGGAACCCACTGGTGGTGCCACCACAATCCTGAGATGATCTTGGTGGCCACCATGGAGAAACCTCCATGGCCTTGGACAAAGAGAAGTTGGTGGATGGTGGCACCAAGACCCTGCCATGATTCTGGTGGCCACCATGGAGGAATCAATGACATGGTACCACCATGACCCTGAGATGATCTTGGTGACCACCATGGAGGAACTCTCTGGATGGTGCCACCAAGACTCTGCCATGATCTTGGTGGACACCATGGAGGAACCTCCATGGCCTTGGAGGAGGAGTTGGAGGAACCCACTGGTGGTGCCAGCACAACTCTGGGTTCCTCCATGTGGGTTCCTCCATGGTGGCCACCAAGATCATCTCAGGGTTGTGGTGGGACCATCCAGTGGGTTCCTCCACTTCATGCTCCAAAGCCATGGAGATCTTTCCATGATGGCCATCAGAATTATAGCAGGGTGTTGGTGCCACCATCCACCAACTTCTCCTTCTCCAAGGTCATGGAGGTTCCTTCATGGTGGCCACCAATGGAAGTTCCTCCATGATCTTGGACAAGGAGTTGGAGGAACCCACTGGTGGTGCCATCACAACCCTGAGATGATCTTGGTGGCCACCATGGAGGTTCCTCCATGRCCTTGGACAAGGAGAAGTTGTTGGATGGTGATACCAAAATCCTGCCATGACTCTGGTGGCCACCATGGAGGAATCAATGAGATGGTACCACCACAACCCTGAGATGATCTTGGTGGCCACCATGGAGGAACTCCCTGGATGGTGCCACCAAGACTCCGCCATGATCTTGGTGGGCACCATGGAGGTTCCTCCATGATCTTGGACAAGGAGTTGSAGGAACCCACTGGTGGTGCCACCACAACCCCGCCATGGAACAACCAGAGGATCAAAACCCCAGAAGATCAAACTCCCCCCATTTTTAGCCGCCATTTTGTCCCACCCCACCAGGAGATATCCCCACCGGCGGTGGCTTTACCTGAAGATGCCCTCGGTCTGGTCGCCGTTGAGGGCCAGCACCTCCTCGGAGAGCCGGGTCTGCACCCAGGGCAGTTGGCGCTCGGGGTAGCGCTCCTTCTGCATGGCCACGATGTCCTGCAGGGAGCTGCCGAACATGGACGGGTTGAACACGGCGTTCTTGGCGTGCCGGATCTCCTCGATGTTGGGCTTCTTCAGGCCCTGCGGGAGACACCCGTGGTCACCTGTGGTGGCCTCTGTGGTCACCTGCTCTGTCCCACCCCGCCCCTGCCACCGTCTTGGTGGGACCGTGGCCATGCTGGAGGATCTGCACCCATGGATGGTGGGAGGAGGGGGAGGAGGAGACACGGCTCTGGGACAGCCCCAGTGAGCTTCCAGAAAGTTCTCCAGAAGGTTCTCTGGAAGGTCTCTGGAAGGTGTCCAGAAGGTTCTCCAGAAAGTACTCAAGAAGGCCGCCAGAAAGTTCTCCAAAAGTCTCCAGTAATTCTCCAGAAAGTTCTCCAGAAGGTCTCCAGAGAGTTCTCAAGAGGTCGCCAGAAAGTTCTCAAAAGGTCGCCAGAAAATTCTCCAAAAGTCTTCAGAAGGTTCTCCAGAAAGTTCTCAAAAGATCGCCAGAAAGGTCTCCAGAAGATCTCCAGAAAGTTCTGCAGAAAGTTCTCAAGAATGTCTCCAGAAAGTTCTCCAGAACATTTCGAGTAGTTCTGCAGAAAGTCCTCCAGAAATTTCTCCAGAAGGTCTCCGGGTGGTCTCCAAAAAGTTGTCTGGAACGTCTCCAGTAGTCCTCCAGAAATTTCTCCAGAAGGTCGCCAGAAAGTTCTCCAGAAGATTTCCAGAAAGGTATCCAGAAGGTCTTCAGAAGGTTTCCAGAAGATCTCCAGAGAGTTCTCAAGAGGTCGCCAGAAAGTTCTCTACAGTTCTTCAGAAAGTTCTCCAGAAGGTCTCCAGAAAGTTCTCCAGAGAGTTCTCAAGAAGGTCTCCAGAAGGTCTCTGGAAGGTGTCCAGAAAGTTCTCAAAAGGTCGCCAGAAAGTTCTCCAAAAGTCTTCAGAAAGTTCTGCAGAAAGTTCTCAAGAATGTCTCCAGAAAGTTCTCCAGAAGGTCTCCAAAAAGTTCTCTGGAAGGTCTCCAGAAGGTCCTCCAGAAGGTCTCAAGAATGTCTCCCAAAGATTCTCCAGAAGATCCTTAGGAAGGTCCCAGAAGGTGCCCCCCACAAGGTCTCCAGAAGTTTCTCCAGAAGTTCTCCAGAAGGTTCTCCAGAAAGTACTCCAGATAGTACTCCATAAAGTTATCCATGAAGTTCTCCAGAAAGTTCTCCAGAAGGTCGCCAGAAAGTTCTCAAGAAGTTCTCCAGAAGGTTCTCCAGAAAATTTCCAGAAAGTTCTCCAGAAGGTCTCCAAAAAGTTGTCTGGAAGGTGTCCATTAGTCCTCCAGAAGTTCTCCAGAAGTTCTCCAGAAAGTTCTGCAGAAAGCTCTCCAGAAAGTTCTCCAGGTCTCAAGAAGGTCTCCAGAAAGTTATCCAAAAAGCTCTCCATAAAGGTCTGCAGAAGGTCTCCAGAAGGTCTCCAAAAAGTTCTCTGGAAGGTCTCCAGAAGGTCCTCCAGAAGGTCGCCAAAAAGTTATCCATAAAGTTCTCAAGAAGGTCTCCCAAAGGTTCTCCAGAAGGTCCTTAGGAAAGTCCCAGAAGGTGCCCCCCATAAGGTCTCCAGAAGGCTCTCCAGAAAGTACTCCACAAAGTTATCCATAAAGTTATCCATGAAGTTCTCCAGAAAGTTCTCCAGAAAGTTCTCCAGATGGTCTCCAAAAAGTTGTCTGGAAGGTCTCCAGTAGTCCTCCAGAAATTCTCCAGAAGGTCGCCAGAAAGTCTCCAAAAAGTTCTCTGGAAAGTCTCCAGAAAGTTCTCCTGAAGGTCTCCAGAAGTTTCTCCAGGAAGTTCTCCAGAATGTCTCCAAAAGGTTGTCCAGAAGGACTCTAGAAAGTTCTCCAGAATGTCCCAGGTCATCCCCACAGGGTCTCCAGAAAGTTCTCTAGAAGGTCTCCAGAGAGTTCTCCAGAAGGTTCCCAGAAGATCTCCAGGAGGCTCTCCAGAAGGTCCTTAGGAAGGTCCCAGAAGGTCCTCCCAATAAGGTCTCCAGAGAGTTCCCAGAAGGTTCCCAGAAGGTCTCCAGAAGGTCCTTAAAAGCTCCCCACATGATCCTCAGAAGTTCTCCAGAATTTTTCCAGAAGGTCCTTGGGATTTCCCCACATCTTTCTCAAAAGGTCTCCAGATTGTCTCCAGAAGGTCCTTAGGAAGGTCCCAGAAGGTCCTCCACACAGGGTATCCAGAGAGTTTCCAGAAGGTTCTCAGCAGATCTCCAAGAGTTCTCCAGAACATCCCCAGGTGTTGTCCAGAAGATCCCCAGGTCTTCAGAAGTTCTCCAGAAGATCCCCAGATGCTCTCCAGATGATCTGCAGCAGTTCACGAGAAGATCTCCAGGTCTCCACAAGATTTCCAGAAGATTCCCCCTAAGTTCTCCAGAAGTTCTCCAGGTCTCTGGAACATTCCCAGAAGATCCACGGAAGTTCTCCAGAAGTTCCCCAGAATTTCTCCAGATCCCCAGGTCTCCAGAAGATCTTCAGAAGATTCCCATACGCTCTCCAGAAGATCCTCGGAAGTTCTCCAGAAGATCCCCACACACTGTCCAGAAAACTCTCCAGGTTTCCAGAAGATCCCAAGAAAGTTCTTCAGAAAATTCTCCAGTTCTCCGGAAGATCCCCTGAAGTTCATGAGAAGATGCCCAGGTCTCCAGAAGTTCTCCAGAACATCCCCAGATGTTCTCCATACCATTCCCAGAAAGTTCTCCAGAAATTCTCCAAAGTTTTCCAGAGGACTCCCAGAAGATTCCCAGAAATTGTCCAGAAGTTCTCCAGGAGTTCTCCAGCAGTTCCCCATGAGTTCTCCAGAAGTTCCCCAGAAGGTCCCCAGAAAATTCTCTGGTTCTCCAAAAGTTCCCCAGAAGTTCTCCAGAACATTCCCCAGAGAGTTCTCCAGGTCTCCAGCAAGTTTTCAAGAAAGTCTTCAGAAAGTTCTGAAGAAAGTCTTCAGAAAGTTCTCCAGAAGTTCTGCAGGAGTTTCCCAGAAGTTCTCCAGAAAATTCTCTGGTTCTCCAAAAGTTCCCCAGAAGTTCTCCGTAAGTTCTCCAGAAATTGTCCAGAAGTTCTCCATGAGATCCCCAGAAGATCTCCAGAAGTTCCCAAGAAGTTCTCCAGAAGTTGTCCGGCAGTTCCCACCCGCTCTGGAGATGCCTTTGACGAAACCTCCCACACCCCGTCCCCACCTCCCTCCCTTCTCCAGCCCATCCCACCCCACCAACCCCGGATGGTCCGATGGAGGTCCCAGTGGAGGTCCCGGTGGAGGTCCTGGTGGAGGTCCTGTGGAGTTCACCTCCTTCAGCCTGTCCCATCCCTCCAGCCCCTGATGGTCCCAATGGAGATTCCAGTGGAGATCCCGGTGGAGGTCACCTCCTCCTCCACCCCACTGGCCCCAGATGGTCCTGATGGAGATCCCATGGAGGTCCTGGTGGAGCTCCTGGTGGAGGTCACCTCCTTGCCCACCCCACCCCACCGGCCCCAGATGGTCCTGGTGGAGATCCCAGTGGAGGTCACCTCCTCCAGCCCCTCCCCAGTCCCACCAGCCCTGGATGGTCCTGGTGAAGGTCACCTTCTCCAGCCCACCCCACCAGCCCCGGGATGATCCTGGTGGAGATCCCATGGAGGTCCTGGTGGAGCTCCTGGTGGAGGTGACCTCCTTCTCCAGCCCATCCTACCCCACTGGCCCCAGGTGGTCCTGGTGGAGGTCCCAATGGAGATCCCAGTGAAGGTCACCTCCTCCAGCCCCTCCACCAGTCCCACCAGCCCCAGATGGTCCCAATGGAGATTCCAGTGGAGATCCCGGTGGAGGTCACCTCCTCCTCCAACCCACCCCACCAGCCCCAGATGGTCCTGGTCGAGATCCCGGTGGAGATCCCAGTGAAGGTCACCTCCTTCTCCAGCCCACCCCACCCCACCAGCTCCAGATGTCCCGGTGGAGATCCTGTGGAGGTCCTGGTGGAGGTCCCAGTGAAGGTCACCTCCTCCAGCCCATCCCACCCCACCGGCCCCAGATGGTCCTGGTGGAGGTCCTGGTGGAGATCCCAGTGAAGGTCACCTCCTTCTCCAGCCCCTCCACCAGTCCCACCAGCTCCAGGATGGTCCCGGTGGAGGTGACCTCCTTCTCCAGCCCGTCCCACCCCAGCAGCTCCAGATGGTCCTGATGGAGGTTCTGGTGGAAAACCCGGTGGAGGTGACCTCCTTGTCCAGCTCATCCCACCCACCGGCCCCAGATGGTCCCAGTGGAGATCACAGTGGAGACCTGGTGGAGCTCCTGGTGAAGGTGACCTCCTTCTCCACCCCGTCCCACCCCACTGGCCTCAGATGGTCCTGGTGGAGATCCCATGGAGGTCCTGGTGGAGCTCCTGGTGGAGGTGACCTCCTTCTCCAGTCCATCCTACCCCACTGGCCCCAGATGTCCCGGTGGAGGTCCCGGTGAAGGTCCCAGTGAAGGTCACCTCCT
>NW_026625307.1:13225-15236 GCF_030028575.1 Malurus melanocephalus | reverse complement strand
GGTCCATACTGGTCCATACTGGTTTATACTGGTCTATACTGGTTTATACTGGTTTATACTGGTTTATACTGGTTTATACTGGTTTCTATGTATTTTTATGGATTTTTTCGGGGTTTTTTTTGTTCATACTGGTCCATACTGGTCTATACTGGTTTCTATAAAGTTTTACGGATTTTTATGGGTTTTTTTTTGTCCATACTGGTCCATACTGGTCTATACTGGTTTCTATGTATTTTAACGGATTTTTTCGGGGTTTTTTTTGTCCATACTGGTTTGTACTGGTCCATACTGGTTTATACTGGTTTCTATAAGGTTTTATGGATTTTTTGGGTTTTTTTTTGTTTTTACTGGTTTATACTGGTCCATACTGGTCCATACTGGTCCATACTGGTTTATACCGGTTTCTATGTATTTTAACGGATTTTTTCGGGGTTTTTTTTGTCCATACTGGTTTGTACTGGTCCATACTGGTTTATACTGGTTTTACCTGAGGTCTTTGATGCTGAGGGTCCCTCTGAAGTCCCTGAGGATCTCCAGCAGCACCCAGGACTCACTGGTTTATACTGGTCCATACTGGTCTATACTGGTCTATACTGGTTTCTATAAAGTTTTATGGATTTTTTTGGTTTTTTTTTTGTTTTTACTGGTCTATACTGGTTTATACTGGTTTCTATAAGGTTTTATGGATTTTTTCGGGTTTTTTTCTGTTTTTACTGGTCCATACTGGTTTATACTGGTCCTACCTGAGGTCTTTGATGCTGAGGGTTCCTCTGAAATCCCTGAGGATCTCCAGGAGCACCCAGGACCAGTAACTGCGGTAGCTGAGCTTGCCCAGGTCCGACAGCGGCTTCTCCGGGGAGCCCACGGTGCTCTCCAGTTTGGACAGTTCATAACCTGAAAAATTTACCCAAAATTAACCAAAAACACCCCAAATTCACCCCAAAATTATCCTGAAAATATCCCAAAAATATCCTGAAATTATCCCAAAATTATCCCCAAAAATATCCCAAATTCACCCCAAAATTATCCCAAAATTATCCCAAAAATCTCTCGGTGCTCTCCACTTTGGACAGTTCATAACCTGAAAAACACCCCAAAATTAACCAAAAATATCCTAAAATTATCCTGAAATTATCCTGAAATTATCCTGAAAATATCCTGAAATTGTCCCGAAATCATCCCCAAAAATATCCCAAAATTATCCCAAAATTCACCCAAAAATTATCCCAAAATTATCCAAAATTTCTCCCAATTTTTCCCCAAATTTTTGGAATTTCTCCCAAATTTTTTCCCCAAATTTTTGTAATTTCTCCCAAATTTTTCTCCCAAATTTTTGGAATTTCTCCCAACTTTTTTCTCCCAAACTTTTCGGGATCCCTTCCCAAAATCCCAATTTTTTCAGGATTCTCCCCTAAAATCCCAATTTTTTTTCGGGAATTTCCCCAAATCCACGAGGAATTTTTGGGCTCCTCCCTCTTTTTTTAAGGAAATCACCTCAAATTTTTGGAATTTTTCCCCAATTTTTTTTCCCTTTCTTCCCCAAATCCCAAATTTTCGGGATTTCACCCCAAAATTCCCCAATTTGGGCTCTCACTGAAGGCGATGAGGAATTTTCCGTAACCGCGCCGTTGGTACGGGGGGAGGGTCAGGATACAGGCGACGTTATTCCCGTCTGGAGACTCCTTTTCCTGGAAAAAACGGGAATTTTAGGAAAATTTGGGAATTTTGGGAATTTTGGGATGTTTAGGGTTCAGGATATTTGAGAATATTTGGGATTTTTTGGGATTTTTTTGGATTTTTTGGGGATTTTTGAGACATCTGGGGATTAAAGGCGACGTTATTCCCATCCAGGGATTCTTTTTCCTGCAAAAAAATGGGAATTTTGGGAAAATTTGGGAATTTTGGGAATTTTAGGATGTTTAGGGATCAGGATATTTGAGATTTTTTGGAATTTTTTTTGATTTTTTGGGATTTTTTGGGATATTTGGAGGTTAAAGGCCACGTTATTCCC
>NW_026625307.1:7873-10002 GCF_030028575.1 Malurus melanocephalus | reverse complement strand
GTACCTTGTGGTCTTTCCCATCCACCTCGTAGACAGAAATGTTCCCTTTGCGATAAATCTCCCGCCCCGGCGGCTGCCGCCACTGACACTGACCCTGGGGGGACAGGAAATTAAAAAATTATTAAAAAATTATATAAAAATTAAAAAAAATTAAAAAGAAATTAAAAAATTGAAAAAAAATTAGAAAAAGAACGGAGATTTTAGGTCAAAAATGGAGGAAATCGCCCCAAAATCCACCCAAAAAGTCCCCAAAATCTTCACTTTTATCTCCTGGGGACAGGTAAAATAAAAAATTAAAAAAAAATTTAAAAGAAATAAAAATAAAATTAAAAAATCTAAAAAAAACGGAGATTTTAGGTCAAAAATTGAGAAAATTGCCCCCAAAATCCATCTAAATTCACCGAAAAATGACTCAAATTGTACCCAGGTGTATTTTTTCACTCCAGGTGTTATCTCAGGTGTATTTTATGTGTCTCAGGTGTATTTTTACCCTCTCCAGGTGTATTTTCCTCCTGTCCAGGTGTATCTCAGGTGTATTTTTTCACTCTCAGGTGTGTTTTTACCCCCTCCAGGTGTGTTTTTATCCCCTCCCAGGTGTATTTTACGTGTCCCAGGTGTAATTTCACCCCTCCAGGTGTATCCCAGGTGTATTTTATTACTCCCAGGTGTCCCCAGGTGTATCTCAGGTGTATTTTACGACTCTCAGGTGTATTTTTTCCCCTCCCAGGTGTATTTTATGTGTCCCAGGTGTATTTTATGACTCTCAGGTGTATTTTCACCCCTCCCAGGTGTCCCCAGGTGTATCCCAGGTGTATTTCCCCCCCCTCCAGGTGCATTTTTTCCCTCTCCAGGTGTATTTTATGGCTCTCAGGTGTATCTCAGGTGTAACCCAGACCCCTCCAGGTGTACCCCAGATGTATTTCATCATTCTCAGGTGTATATTTCCTCCTCTCCAGGTGTATTTTATCCCCTCCAGATGCATTTTATCACTCCCAGGTATCCCCAGGTGTATCCCAGACTCCTCCAGGTGTATCTCAGGTGTATTTTTTAACTCTCAGGTGTATTTTATGTGTCCCAGGTGTACCCCAGACCCCTCCAGGTGTACCCCAGGTGTACCTCAGGTGTATTTTTTTACTCCCAGGTGCATTTTTCCCCCCTCCAGGTGTATTTTTACCCCTCCAGGTGTATCTCAGGCGTCTTTTATGAGTCCCAGGTGTATCTCAGGTGTATATTTTCCCCCTCCAGGTGTATTTTCCCCCCCTCCAGGTGTGTTTTTACCCTCTCCAGGTGTATTTTATGGTTCCCAGGTGTATCTCAGGTGTATTTTCCCCCCTCCAGATGTATTTTATCACTCTCAGGTGTATCCCAGGTGTATCCCAGGTGTATCTCAGGTGTATTTTTACCCCCTCAGGTGTACCCCAGGTGTATTTTATCCCCTCCAGGTGTATCTCAGGTGTATCCCAGGTGTGTCCAGGTGTATTTTATCACTCCCAAGTGTATCCCAGGTGTATTTTTTCCCCTCCCAGGTGTCCCCAGGTGTCTCTCAGGTGTATTTTTCCCCTCTCAGGTGTATCCCAGGTGTATTTTCCCCCCTCCAGGTGTATTTTATCACTCCCAGGTGTATCCCAGGTGTATTTTAGGTGTCCCCAGATGTGTTTTTAGTCCCTCCAGGTGTGTTTTTTTCCCTCCAGGTGTATCTCAGGTGTATTTTATGAGTCCCAGGTGTTCCCAGGTGTATCTTAGGTGTGTTTTTTCACTCCCAGGTGTATCCCAGGTGTATTTTATGAGTCCCAGGTGTCCTCAGGTGTATTTTATGACCCTCCAGGTGTATTTTATGACCCTCCAGGTGTATTTTATGTGTCCCAGGTGTATTTTACCCCCTCCAGGTGTCTCCCAGGTGTCCCCAGGTGTCTCTCAGGTGTATTTTTCCCCTCTCAGGTGTATCCCAGGTGTATTTTCCCCCCCTCCAGGTGTGTTTTTTTCCCTCCAGGTGTATCCCAGACCTCTCCAGGTGTATCTCAGGTGTATTTTTTTACTCTCAGGTGTATTTTTTCCCCTCCCAGGTGTATTTTTCACCCCTCCAGGTGTATTTTTATCTGTCCAGGTGTATTTTTCACCCCTCCCAGGTG
>NW_026625307.1:5110-6524 GCF_030028575.1 Malurus melanocephalus | reverse complement strand
CTGGAATGGGACAGGATCCTCAAAATTCCCAAAATTCCCAAAAAAATCCCGAAATTCCAAAAAAAATCCCGAAATTCCCAAAAAAATTCCAATAAAAATGACCTAAAATGGCCCTGATTTTTTTTGTGATTTTGGGGTGATTTTTTTGTGTTTTTCTGTAATTTTTTTTCAATTTTTTTTTGGTTTTTTGTGATTTTTGGGAATTTTGTAATTTTTTTGTGATTTTTTTGTCATTTTTTGTCATTTTTGGGGTCATTTTTGTTGATTTTGGGTCACTCACAGCCTCGTGCTCCTTCTCCAGCGCCGCCGTGGTCGGGTCCATCTCGGCGTAGGTCTGCAAAACCAGTACGGACCAGTTTGGACCAGTTTGGACCAGTTTGGACCAGTTCAAACCAGTATGGACCAGTTTGGACCAGTACGGACCAGTTTAAACCAGTACGGACCAGTTTGGACCAGTATAGACCAGTCTGAACCAGTTTAAACCAGTACAGACCAGTTTGAACCAGTACGGACCAGTTTGGACCAGTTTTGACCAGTATAGACCAGTTTAAACAAGTAAAAACCAGTTTGAACCAGTTCGGACCAGTTTAAACCAGTACGGACCAGTTTAAACCAGTACGGACCAGTTTAAACCAGCTTAAAACAGTATAAACCAGTTTAAACCAGTTTAAACCAGTTTGAACCAATACGGAGCAGTCTGAACCAGTTTGAACCAGTAAGAACCAGTTCAAACCAGTACGGACCAGTTTAAACCAGTACGGACCAGTTTGGACCAGTTTGGACCAGTTTAAACCAGTACGGACCAGTTTGGACCAGTTTGGACCAGTTCAAACCAGTACGGACCAGTTTGGACCAGTATAGACTAGTTTAAACCAGTAAAAACCAGTTTGAACCAGTTCAGACCAGTTTAAACCAGTACGCACCAGTTTGGACCAGTTCAAACCAGTACAGACCAGTTTAAACCAGTACGGACCAGTCTGAACCAGTTTGGACCACTTTAAACCAGTATAGACCAGTTTGAACCAGTAAGAACCAGTTTAAACCAGTACGGACCAGTTTAAACCAGCATAGGCCAGTTTGAACCAGAATGGACTAGTTTAAAACAGTTTAAACCAGTTTGAACCAGTAGGAACCAGGTTAAACCAGTTTAAACCAATACAAACCAGTACAAACCAGTAATGCTCAGGAAACTTCTTAGGGGCCCCAGTGAAGGTCCAGTTTATCCCAGTTCATCCCAGTTTATCCCAGTCCATCCTAAACCTATCCCAGTCCATCCCAGTCCATCCTAAACCCATCCCAGTCCATCCCAGTTTATCCCAGTCCATCCTAAACCTATCCCAGTCCATCCCAGTCCATCCTAAACCCATCCCAGTCCATCCCAGTTCATCCTAAACCCATCCCAGTCCATCCCAGT
>NW_026625307.1:0-4054 GCF_030028575.1 Malurus melanocephalus | reverse complement strand
ATCCCAGTATATCCCAGTATCCTCGAACTCCATCCCAGTCCATCCTAAACCCATCCCAGTCCATCCCAGTGCCCCTAAAACCAATCCCAGTCCCCTTTAACTCCATTCCGATCCGCTCTAACTCCGTCCCGGTTTATCCCATTTTCTCCCAGTCACTTCCAGCCTGTTCCCAGTCCCTCCCAGTTTATCCCAGTCCATCCCAGCATATCCCAGTGTCCTCCAACTCCATCCCAGTCCATCCTAAACCCATCCCAGTCCATCCCAGTGCCCTTTAAACTGATCCCAGTCCCTTTAACTCCATTCCGATCCGCTCTAACTCCGTCCCGGTTTATCCCATTTTCTCCCAGTCACTTCCCAGTCCGTCCCAGTATATCCCAGTCCATCCCAGTATATCCCAGTATATCCCAGTGCCCTCTAACTCCATCCCAGTCCATCCTAAACCCATCCCAGTCCATCCCAGTCCCATTCAAACCCCTCCCAGTTCCCTTTAACTCCATTCCGATCCGCTCTAACTCCGTCCCGGTTTATCCCAGTCACTTCCCAGTCCATCCCAGTGCATCCCAGTTTATCCCAGTCCATCCCAGTTTATCCCAGTATCCTCGAACTCCATCCCAGTCCATCCCAGTCCCATTCAAAGCCATCCCAGTCCCCTTTAACTCCATTCCGATCCGCTCTAACTCCGTCCCAGTTCATCCCAGCAACTCCCAGTAACTTCCCAGTCCCTCCCAGTGCATCCCAGTATATCCCAGTGTTCTCTAACTCCATCCCAGTTTATCGCAGTCCATCCTAAATCCATCCCAGTCCATCCCAGTCCCATTCAAAGCCATCCCAGTCCCTTTAACTCCATTCCGATCCGCTCTAACTCCATCCCAGTCCATCGTAGCGACTCCCAGTAACTTCCCACTCCCTCCCAGTATATCCCAGTCTATCCCAGTCACTTCCCAGTCCATCCCAGTCCATCCCAGTGCATCCTAAACCCATCCCAGTCCATCCTAAACCCCTCCCAGTGCCCCTAAAACCCATCCCAGTCCCTTTAACTCCATTCCGATCCGCTCTAACTCCATCCCGGTTTATCTCATTTTCTCCCAGTCACTTCCAGCCTGTTCCCAGTTCATCCCAGTCCATCCCAGTATATCCCAGTATATCCCAGTGTCCTCCAACTCCATCCCAGTATATCCCAGTCCATCCTAAACCCATCCCAGTCCATCCCAGTCCCATTCAAACCCATCCCAGTCCCCTTTAACTCCATTCCGATCCGCTCTAACTCCGTCCCGGTTTATCCCATTTTCTCCCAGTCACTTCCAGCCTGTTCCCAGTCCATCCCAGTATATCCCAGTATATCCCAGTGTCCTCTAACTCCATCCCAGTCCATCCCAGTTCATCCTAACTCCATCCCAGTCCATCCCAGTACCATTCAAACCCATCCCAGTCCCCTTTAACTCCATTCCGATCCGCTCTAACTCCGTCCCAGTTCATCCCAGAGACTCCCAGTCACTTCCAGCCTGTTCCCAGTCCATCCCATTTCATCCCAGTATCCTCGAACTCCATCCCAGTTTATCCCAGTCCATCCTAAACCCATCCCAGTCCATCCCAGTCCCATTCAAAGCCATCCCAGTCCCTTTTAACTCCATTCCGATCCGCTCTAACTCCGTTCCAGTCCATCGTAGCGACTCCCAGTCACTTCCCAGTCCATCCCAGTATATCCCAGTCCATCTCAAACCCATCCCAGTCCATCCTAAACCCATCCCAGTTCATCCCAGTCCATCCTAAACCCATCCCAGTGCCCCTAAAACCGATCCCAGTCCCCTTTAACTCCATTCCGATCCGCTCTAACTCCGTCCCAGTCCATCGTAGCGACTCCCAGTCACTTCCCACTCCCTCCCAGTATATCCCAGTATATCCCAGTATCCTCTAACTCCACCCCAGTTTATCCCAGTCCATCCTAAACCCATCCCAGTCCATCCCAGTCCCATTCAAACCCATCCCAATCCCCTTTAACTCCATTCCGATCCGCTCTAATTCCGTTCCAGTCCATCGTAGCGACTCCCAGTCACTTTCCAGTCCATCCCAGTATATCCCAGTCCATCTCAAACCCATCCCAGTCCATCCTAAACCCACCCCAGTCCATCCCAGTCCCACTCAAACCCATCCCAGTGCCCTTTAAACCGATCCCAGTCCCCTTTAACTCCATTCCGATCTGCTCTAACTCCGTCCCAGTCCATCCCAGCAACTCCCAGTCACTTCCCAGTCCCTCCCAGTTCATCCCAGTTTATCCCAGTATATCCCAGTTTGTCCCAGACCTTCTGGACGTGGTTGATCTCGTCGTGTTTGCGTTTCTGGTTGCGGGTGATTTTGCGCTCGGGCTCCGCCAGCTCCCCCAGGAACGGCTCCGAGCTTTTCTGCGCCGCCTCCTTCAGGCTCTTGCTGAGCGCCAGACGGTTCCGGTCCACCCATTCGTCCAGCCTGCGGTTAACTGGGAGAACTGGGAGTCACTGGGAGGGTCCCAGTCCATCCCAGTGCATCCCATGTGTCATAATCTACCCCGGTTCTGGTACACTGGGAGCACTGGGAGGGCCCAAATCCATCAAATTCACCCAAATCCACTCCATGTATTCCATCCAACCCACCAATTCGTCCAGTCTGCGGTTAACTGGGAGCACTGGGAGTCACTGGGAGGGCTGGGAGCATCCCAGTGCATCCCAATCTGCCCAGTTTGTGGTTAACTGGGAGCACTGGGAGGGCCCAAATTCACCAAAATTCATCCCAATCCATCGGAATCCACTCCGTGTTTTGGAATCTACCCAGTCTGCGGTTAACTGGGAGCACTGGGACTTACTGGGAGGGTCCCAGTGCATCCCAGTGCATCCCATGGGTCGTAATTCACCCGGTTTGCGGTTAACTGGGAGCACTGGGAGAGTCCAAATCCACTCAAATTCACCCAAATGTATTGAAATCCACTCCATGTTTTGCAACCTACCCAGTCTGGTTAACTGGGAGTTACTGGGAGGGTCCCAGTCCATCCCAGTCCATCCCAGTTATTCAAACCCGCCCGGTTTGTGGTTAACTGGGAGCACTGGGAGCAATAAAATCCACCCAAATTCACCCAAATCCATTGAAATCCAATCCATGTTTTGGAATCTACCCAGTTTAGGATTAACTGGGAGCACTGGGAGTAACTGGGAGGGTCCCAGTTCATCCCAGTGCATCCCAGTTATTCAAACCCATCCCATTTGTGGTTAACTGGGAGCAACGAAATTCACCCAAGTTCATCCTGATCCACCCAAATCCATCCCACGTTTTGGAATCTACCCAGTTTAGGGTTAACTGGGAGTTACTGGGAGTTACTGGGAGGGTCCCAGTCCATCCCAGTGCATCCCAACATGCCCGGTTTGTGGTTAACTGGGAGCCCAAATTCATCCTGATCCACCCAAATCCACTCCACGTATTCCATCCAACCCGCCCATTCGTCCAGTCTGCGGTTAACTGGGAGCACTGGGAGTCACTGGGAGGGTCCCAGTTCATCCCAGTCCATCCCAGTCCATCCCAATCTGGTTAACTGGGAGCACTGGGAGGGCCCAAATTCATCAAAATTCATTCCAATCCATTGCAATCCACTCCGGGTTTTGGAATCTACCCAGTCTGTGCTTAACTGGGAGCACTGGGAGTGCCCTGAGAGCCCAAATTCATCCTAATCCACCTAAATCCACTCCAGGCATTCCATCCAACCAACCCATTCGTCCAGTCTGCGGTTAACTGGGAGCACTGGGAGTTACTGGGAGGGTCCCAGTTCATCCCAGTGCATCCCAGTTCATCCCAATCTGGTTAACTGGGAGCACTGGGAGGGCCCAAATTCACCAAAATCCATCCAAATCCATCGAAATCCACTCCGTGTTTTGGAATCCACCCAGTCTGCGGTTAACTGGGAGCACTGGGAGTCACTGGGAGAGTCCAAATCCACCCAAATTCACCCAAATGTATTGAAATCCACTCCATGTTTTGCAACCTACCCAGTCTGGTTAACTGGGAGTTACTGGGAGGGTCCCAGTCCATCCCA
>NW_026625306.1:6287-14535 GCF_030028575.1 Malurus melanocephalus | reverse complement strand
CAGACCCCGGAGCTGATGGGGATAGGACCTTCAGGAGACCCCCTCCCTCCCTCCCTCGCTCCCCGATGTTCCCTCAGGGAATCACGGAACGGTTCCGGTTGGAAAAACCCTCCGAGCGCACCAAATCCACGCCCCAATGCGCCACCGCCGCGGGGTTCCCGACAATTCCAGGAACGGGGATTCCACCGAGCTCCAGCTGCAGCAGGAAACACCGGGAAACACCCAAATCCCTCCCCGGCCTCTGGGRTGTCCTTTTTAATCCGGGCAGAACTTTCCCGGGAAGCGGCTTAGGGGGTTATTTGCAGCCCTCATTAGCTGATTATCCCGGTGCTGATTGACGGGCGGGGCCGCGGGGAGAGGCTGATCCCAAAAAAAACCCAGGGATCACCCGGGAAAAGGGCAGGAGCTCCTTGAGCAGTGATTTCCCGGGAATCCAACCCCTCCACGGCCCCGAAACGGCTCTCGGGATAAATCCGGGCAATTCCAGCTGTTCCCATGGTTTGTTTCTCGGTGGTTTTGGCCTTTTTTGGGGTTAAATGTGGAGCCAAACCAATCCCTGTGAGGTTTGTGGGTGGAAGGTGATAAATTCCAGGAAAGATGATCAATCCCACGGGAATTGATAAAATCTAGGGGAGTTGATCAATTCCAGGGAAACTGATAAATTCCAGAGAAACTGATAAATCCCAGGGGAGCTGATCAGTTCCAGGGGAAGTGATAAATTCCAGGAAAGATGACAAATCCCAGGGGAATTTATAAATTCTGGGAGAACTGATCAGTCCATGGGAATTGATAAATTCCAGGGGAGATGATAAATTCTAGGGAAATTGATAAATCCCATGGGAACTGATCAGTTCCAGGGGAGTTGATAAATTCCAGGGAAGCTGATAAATTTAGGGTCCCCTAAAGTAAAAACCTTCAGGGCAGGAGCTGTGGAATTTTTGGGAGAACCAGACAAAGTTTGGGGGAGGATATTTTGGGAAGGAGACACCTCAGTGGGGAATCCTGGAATGTCCTGAGTGGGAAGGGACCCACTGTGGTTATTGATCCCAAACCCTGCTCTGCACAAGCACCCCAAAATCCCATCCTGCACATYCCTGAGGTGCTCCTGGARCTCTGGMAGCCTYGGGWATGTCACCATTCCCTGGAGAGTCTGGGGGTATTAGGGCATCTATTCCTGATATTAGTGAGAAAAGAGTTAAAACCCCCCAATTTTGGTTTAAAATGAGACTATTTTTACAAAAATCCCTGAGCGTTTTCAGAGCTGTGTGACCTCTGATGCAGCACCTCTGTGGGAAAAGAGGAGACTGGGAAAGGATTCCCCATCCATGGGAAGGGAGCTCAGGGTTTGGGGTTTTGGATCCCAATCCCCCTCCTTTTCCCATGGAATTCCCTCCTCCTCCATCTGGAGTTCAATCATCCTGAAACCCCTCCAGACCCTCCCTCAAAGGTGAGGGGTGAAGGGAAAGGTCTGGAAGGAGAAGCAGATGTGGGGCTGAGGTGTGGGGTCACCCTTGTGCTGGATAACGGGATTGGCAGCCAGGATGAGCCTCTGGGAATGGGAATTCTGGGGGAAAAGGGATTCCTTCGCAGTGGGACTCGGGGTGTTTGCTCTGCTTCAATTCTTGATTTTGGGAGGTGTTGGGCGCATTTTTTGGTTTGTTTTTGGTGAAATCTGAGAATTAAATCTCAGGAGTAGGGCCATGTTTATTCTCACATCCCCTCAGCTCTCGAGAATCCCTCTCTGCACGTGGACTGGAGTTTCCAGCCCTTGGAGCAGGGAATAAAAACCTCCCCTTTGTGGATCTCAGCTGCTCCTGGTGTTTTTCGCTGCTCTGGACCAGGCTGGGTCCCGGGGCTGAGGGG
The DNA here is from genome assembly GCF_030028575.1 of Malurus melanocephalus. Taxonomy (NCBI): domain Eukaryota; kingdom Metazoa; phylum Chordata; class Aves; order Passeriformes; family Maluridae; genus Malurus; species Malurus melanocephalus. The sequence goes on along the minus strand of NW_026625306.1, from coordinate 12,672 downwards.
GAGAAAGGGATCCCTGGAGCCAGGAGAGGAGATTCCTGCAGCTGGAATGGGAATTCCCGGCCTTTCTGGAATGGGAATTCCCTGCAGGGCCACATGGAAGGTCATAGAGGCTCCAGAAGAGCAGGAGAGAGGAATGGGAAAGGAAAATGCAGATTTGGGGGAAACTCCAGGGCAGGGCCCTGAGCCTCTGCTTGGAGAAATCTGGGAATGCCAGAGTGGAGGAACACCCTGGGAATTCCCGCTCTCCCCCAAAACATGCGGCGCTGGATTTCCTGGGGATCACAACCCTTGGGTTCTGCTGTGCTCCTGCTGAGCTTCCAGCTCTGCATTCCAGGGAATCCTCATGGGGTCATCGAATGGGAAGGATGGGAGGGGACCTTAAATCCCATCCCATCCCATCCCATCCCATCCCATCCCATCCCATCCCATCCCATCCCATCCCATCCCNCTGTCCCTCCAGCCCTTGGCCCCAGTCCCTCTCCAGCTCTCCTGGAGCCCCTTTAGGCCCCAAAAGGGGCTCTGAGCTCTCCCTGGAGCCTTCTCCTCTCCAGGTGAGCACCCCCAGCTCTCCCAGCCCGGCTCCAGAGGGGCTCCAGCCCTGGAGCAGCTCCATGGGTTACTCTGGACTCTTCCCAGCAGTTCCACATCTGCAGGATTCTGTCAGATTCTTGCCCCAACAAACGTGGGATCTGTTTTTCTGGAGGATTCCCAGGCTCCCTCCAGGAACTGGAGCAGACAGAGGGGTCTGTGCTGTTCTGGGACTCCCTGGGATCCAGGAACCTGCCCAGGATCGAGGATTTTGGGCTGAGATGGGAAGATTTAATTAGAATTCCATTTATTTAAAGAAGTAGAATTCCATTTATTTAAAGTTCTATTTGGATGCCCTTTGTGGGGACAGGTTCCTCCTTGGAATATCCTTGGCATTTTGCAAAGTTAATACCTGCAACTTTAGATTTAGTTTTTTATACATTTATATTTATATATAAAATATACATTACATATATTTTTATATATTTTTATGTAATTTTATCTATTTTTGTATTTTTTAATATATTTTTAGGATTTTTAAAATATATTYTTATAGGTATTTCTCGATGCTATTTCCATCTGTGTGATTGCCCCTGATGGAACGCTCTGCTCTGCGGATTAGAGGGAAATGCTCTTATCAGCTCTTGATAAGCAGCCACTTTTCAGCCCAGCTGTTTTTTAATTAAACAGAAATCTCCAGCGCAGCTGTTCATTCCAAAGACATTTTTCCCCCTTTCCCTGCAGAATGCAGCWTTTTCCACTGCTGGGGCCCGAAGCTTGGTGCAAAAAGGGAAGAATTTTATAAAATCCTGGTTTTAATTCTTTTAATGCTGATTTTAATATTGAATTTTCCAACAAATGGTGCAGCTGAAKGTGAGCTTGGTTTTGGGGACTGTTGGCAAAGATGAGTTTTTTAGGTTTGGGGAGTGGACTGATTTTATTTGCTTCAAGAGTGTATTTAGATGTTGGTGTTTTAAAGAGGAAAAAAAGGAGCACAAAAATGCGATTTTATGCGTTCAGCTGTGTCTTGGTGTGAGGCTTCYCAAAAACTTGAAGGCCCAGCAGTTTTACGGGGATTGTTTTGAGGATCTGGGAGTAAATCAGGAATTGCTGTGGTGCTAAAAATCATGGGACTGACTGTTCAGGGGGACAAAATTCCATGATTCAAGCCCAAATATTATCCCGGGATGACCCTAAACAGTGTGAGCTGCTGGAGCAGGGGCTCCTCTCCGCTGATGGAAGAGCAGGAGTGGCTCTGGAGAGGATTTTCCTTGGCTGCTGCTGCCATTGCAGAAATGAAGGGAAGAATAAAAATTCCATTGTCCACAATTCCTTCCTGGATCCCAAATGCTGCTCCAGTGGATGAGGTTAGGTCAGATTGTGGAAGGGATTGTTCCCTGGGAGGAGCTGGGATGGAATTCCCAGAGCAGCTGTGGCTGCCCCTGGATCCCTTTGAGTGCCCAAGGCCAGGCTGGACATTGGGGCTCGGAGCACCTGGGACAGGGGAATGGGATGATCCTTAAGTTCCCTCTCAACCCAACCCAACCCAACCCAACCCAACCCAACCCAACCCAACCCAACCCAACCCAACCCATTCCATAGTCCCTCAGTGTCATTCCCCTACGGAGGTGAAGCATCCCTGTTTGGAGATGAACATCTCCCTGACTGTCCCTGCAGAAATTCAGCCCAAGCCACACATTTTTCCCCCATCCCATTGGGATCGGGAGACGTTGGGCTGGTATAAAATCCCTGAGGGTTGTTGGAACCTGGAAATCCCAAATTGGCAGAAGGAGGAACCTCAAACTCTAGACTGCTTTACGTGGTGACGTTGAAAGAAACAGAAAAGAAGTTTTTTTGTGAGCTGTGACAATCTRTGGATGGGTGGATGGAGTTCATGGTGAAGGAAATGGGAAAGGAGTTTTGCTGGGAGTTACAGAGATCTCAAGATGGATGGAGTCAGCGGCAAAAGAAATAGAAAAGGAATTTTGTTGGAGCTGTGGGATCACAGGATGGGTGGAGTCAGTGCCAGAAGAAATGGGAAAGGGGTTTTGTTGGAGCTGTGGGATCTCAGGATGGGTGGATGGAGTCCGTGCCCCACGTTACCCACCCAGAAATTCCAGGGACAAAGTGGGGCATCACCTGTGCTGGTGCCACCGTTTCCACAGCCCAGGCTGGGACAGTGCTGTCCCCGTTTCCCGGGGGCCCTGGTTCTGCTGTTCCTGTGCCAAGGAGGGCCAAGATTCCGGTGGGATTTTGCAGCCTGTCCTCCCCGGTTTCCAGCAGGGATTCATGATGGAATCCTGCCTCGGCATCCCTCCCGCTGGAAATGGGAACACTGGAACGCCCCAGGCACCGTGCCACCATGGCTTRAAGGTGACAATCCCAAGGTTTTATCCCTAATGCCTCCAAAGCTGAGCTGYTCCTTGCAGCGGGAAGTGCTGAGGGCTCTTCCTGCTCCTTTTGTGCGCAGAGAACCCGCTGAGCCGTTCTCAGATGGAATTCCAGCTCCTTAAATCTGCAGCTCCCTATTTTTTATTTTATATTATTTTTTTAAGGAGAGAGGGAGGCAGAGGATTTGCTGGAGATTCTTTGACCCAGTTCAGGGAAATATCAGCTCGCTTCGGGCAGGTAATTAATTCATSCACGCCTCCCCCCGCTCCCAGCAGCCGCGCTGTCCTGCAGGTGAGCAGGAGGCTCCGCAGTGCCAGAATTCCTGCCTGGATCTGCAGCTGCCGCTGGCGTGTGCCGGGCAGAGCCGATCCCCGGGAGCAGCGGCAGCAGCAGAGCCGCAGATGGTGCCGGCTGGAGGCTCCAGCATTGGTGGGGAGGATGGAGCGCTCTGCCCGTGGCTCTGCCTTTGGCAGGAGCTCYAGAGCGCTGCAGGGCGGATCCGAGGGCATTGCTGGCTCTGGAGGATGAGCCTGGAAAATTCCTCCTGCCCTGCTCATTCCCAGCTCACGGGAGACTCAGCCTGGGGGGAGGGTGGTGGGCTTGGTCCCAGTCCTGTCCCCATGGCCAGGACAGGTGACACCAAGGTGACACCAGCCCCACCCCCTGCTCCTTGTGTGTCCCTCAGCCCCAGCTCAGCAGGACCAACAGCCTCTGGTGAAGATGATGTCAGGTGACACCAAGTGACACCAACCCCACCAGCTGTTCCTGCATTGCTCATTCCCAGCTCAGCAGGAGATCACCCTGGGGTGAGGGTGATGCAGTTGGTGCCTGTTCCTGGCCACACTGGGCACAGGTTGTTGTGGGTTCCAAGGTGACACCAACCCCACCAGCTGCTCCTTCTGTGTCCCTCATTCCCAGCTCAGCAGGACCAACAGCCTCAGGTGAAGATGATGTCAGGTGACACCAAGTGACACCAACCCCACCAGCTGTTCCTGCATTGCTCATTCCCAGCTCAGCAGGAAATCACCCTGGGGGAAGGTGATGGGGTTGGTCCCTGTTCCTGTCCCTGTCCCCATGGCCAGGACAGGTGACACCCAGGTGACACCAACCCCACCAGCTGCTCCTCTCAAGCTCCTTCTATGTCTCTCAGCCCCAGCTCCCTTTTCCTGTCCCCATGGCAAGGACAGGTGACACCAAGGTGAGACCAGCAGGAGATCACCATGGGGAGAAGGTGATGGGGTTGGTCCCTGTCCCCAGCTGGGACACATTGTGGGYTCCAAGGTGACACCAACCCCACTCCCTGCTCCTTCTGCATTGCTCATTCCCAGCTCAGCAGGACCAACAGCCTCTGGTGAAGATCATAGGGATGGTCCGTGTCCTGTCCCTGTCCCTGTCCCCAGCAGGTTGTTGTGGGTTCCAAGGTGACACCAACCCCATCCCCCACTCCTTGTGTGTCCCTCAGCCCCAGCTCAGCAGGAGCATCACCCTGGGGTGAGGATGATGATTCTGGTCCCTGTCCTGTCCGCAAGGCCAGGACAGGTGACACGAAGGTGACACAATGCCACCAGCTGCCCGTCACACACAACCCCCTCCTCTGCCACCTCCCAGGGCTGGGATGTTTTGTCTCCTGTGCCTGTCCCGCTCCAGGCTGGGCGTTCTGGCAGCTCGGGGCTGCATTTTTAGCCGAGCATCGACCGTGGTGGGCACGGGGCCAAGGTGCGGTGGCAGGGAGGTGACAGTCACCCTGACAGGGACAATAACTCGCTGTCGGGCTCAGAGCCAAGAGCTTTGTGCAGCCTGGTTGGGGGAAAGAAGTCAAATTCTTCATATTTAAGTCTCTGTCACGGGAAATTCTTCTTTGCTCAGGCTGATGTGGTTCTCATAGGTGCGGAATCATCAGTTCCCAAAATTTATTCATCCCCACTTTTCCCCCATCCAACTGGAATAAGGGGGGGTTTGGCGGATAAAACAAAAAAAAAATCTCTGCAAGTTATTTGAACCTGGAAATCCTGAACTGACAGAAAGAGAAATCTTGTCTGGTTTAACTGGTGGTGTTAAAAGAAATAGAAAAGGTGTTTTGTTGGGAGCTGTGAGGATCTGATTTGATGAGAAATCWTTAAGAGGGATAAATAACATAAAACTGAAACTTTTGTGGCCTGACACAGCATGAAAAGTTGTTCTGTGAGGTTTTTTTTTCCAATGGTTGGTTTTCCTAGATTTTCCTTGTTGCTGTTGGTAGTTGAAGGGTTTAAAAACAAACCAAAGGAAATTGGGATAGAAAATTAAGAAATCCATGAATTCGATGTAAGAAAAAGAACTATAAAATTATCACACTTCCTTCTGGTCAGGAGTTCAAGGGCTTTGTCCCCTTTGAAATGATCAGAATTGCAAATTTTCTGCCATAAACTCTTYGGTGATCCAAATCCCGAGAGAGAAATCATGGAATTATCACAGAATCATGGAATGGTTTGGGTTGGAAAGGTCCTTAAAGCCCATCCAGTCCCACCCCTGCCATGGCAGGGACACCTCCCACTGTCCCAGGTTGTTCCAGCTTTGGACACTGATTATTTCCTTGCTTTCGGTAATAAATCCCCAAGATAACGGGAATGGAGGATATTCGTTATCCCATTTCCCTGTAATTTGGCTTTTTTTTTGTTTTCCACAGTGAAAAAATCATCCCAAAAGTGCAGCATCATTTCTCTTAAGTGGAGAATAGGCCGGAATGAAAAGAGTCCTTTGATTTATGTGGTGATGCCAAAGAACCTAATGGACATGGGAGGACAGGGAATATTTGTTTAATGCACCCTTGGATCAGTTTGATGTCGATTCTGGGAAGCTCAGGGCCGTTTTTCTGGAATTTGCTGCATTTTGGGGAAAAGCGGCGCTGCTGGAAAAGAGAAGGGRTTTGGGAGGAATTGGGAAAGGTGGGAATGGGGAGATATCCCGGAGAAGGGACAGGAGAGGGGTCACGGTGCTGCACATCGGGAGGAGGGGAGGGATGAACCAACAGGAGCCGGGAGCTGAGCACAGAATCCTGGAGAGCTGCGGCCCTGGGGGCTTTTGGCTGAATCAAGAGGTTTTTCAGCCAAGTGCCCCCAGAGCTGACTTTTCCCGGGAGGTTGCAGCGTTCCCCGCAGCCGCAGGAGGGAAATTCCCGCTGCCTCCTCCCTCCCCAGGAATGGCAGCGGGAGCTGTCGGGGCAGGCGCTGCTGCCGGAGGTCGCTCAGCCCCTCYGGGAGATGATTCTCTACATTCATTTCCTCCCCTAAAATCCGCCCCCAGCGTGGCTGCGGCTGCTCAGACACCCGGGGGTGATGGAGGTTTTTTTTTTTGGGATTGGAAGGATGTGGGAGGATAAATCCCCCCAGTTCATCCCGTGCCTTGGATTTCTGAATCAACTTCCCATTTTGGGGTTGTGTCAGCAGGGATCCCTTCCCTCCCAACGACCCCTCCCAACATCATCCCC
>NW_026625306.1:2620-5749 GCF_030028575.1 Malurus melanocephalus | reverse complement strand
TGCCACCCAAGCATTTCACAGAGACACCTCCAAACCAACTTTGCAGTGCAGTAAGAACCCATTAATTGCCCTAATTTATGCAGGGGAAGAAGGGATCTCTCAAGCAGGACTAAGAGCCATAAAATTTTTTAATTCTGAGCCCATGATTCACGGTCTTGGCTGGAATTGCCCAGGCCAGGGCCGATCCCTCAGCCATCCCCAACTTGTGCCAATTCTCAGTGAAGCCACCCCAAAACTGAAGCCATCGGGGAGAATCCCAGCCCTAATCTCCTTTAATCCCCTTGTGTAACTCTGATCCCGCTGCTCACCCCGCACCGGCCCTTCAATCTGGGCCCTTCCCAGACCCGATCCGCGGTGGCTCTGCCACTTGAATGCCTCGAAATCTCAAATTCACCATCACAAATTCACAATCACTAATTCACGATCACAAATTCACCATCACTGATTCACAATCACTGATTCACAATCACTAATTCACAATCAATCACAAATTCACCATCACAAATTCACAGTCACAAATTCACCATCACAAATTCACAATCACAAATTCACAATCACAAATTCACAGTCACTAATTCACCATCACTAATTCACAATCGCAAATTCACAATCGCAAATTCACAATCGCCAATTCACAATCACTAATTCACAGTCACTAATTCACAATCACTAATTCACAATCACAAATTCACAATCACTGATTCACAATCACAAATTCACAATCACTGATTCACAATCACAAATTCAGTCACAAATTCACAATCACAGATTCACAGTCACAAATTCACAATCACAAATTCACAATCACTAATTCACCATCACAAATTCACAATCACAAATTCACAATCACAAATTCACCATACAAATTCACGCAGCCACTGCATCCCTGTGGTTTTTGTGCCACCGGTAATCCCGAGCGGCGGCAGGAGAACCCCGGGGATTATCCTCGACACTCCGGCGGTGGGAGAACAGCAGCAATGAAGGGAAAAGGATGAAATCCCTTCTGGAGGCGCGTTCATTCCGCCAAATCAACATCAGCTCACCTGCAGCAGCTCACCGCGGGGTGACGGAGCGCCTGAGTGCCTCTCTCACCCTGCTGGCCTCTTTTTTAAAAGCTTTTGGGTCTTCTCAAAACAAAATTCCACCAGCCCACACAGGTTTTAGGATCAGCAACCTCTGGCATATGGACTTCCCTTTAAAATAAAAATAAATTAGAAAAAAAGGGATTAATTGGACTGGGTTTCTAAGGCCCACTGTTTGAATCTTGTCTTTATATCCTTGCTAGAGTGCTGCTCACTGGAAAATCGATGGGAATTTTCTTTCCCTGACCTTGGAAGGCCCGGGATTTGGGAGAGGGCTTGGCTGTGGTTTTTGAGGAATACAGAAACTCTCCACAAAAGATTGGCTTCGCTGTTCTGTGGCATTTTCAGCTTCCCCAGGAAAATCCCATCTAAATGGTGCTTCCAGCATTATTGCATGAGCTCCCCACACCCCACCAGCACTTCTGCAGGATTTTGGTGACAGGAATAAACTCTTTTCTCTTTGGATTTTTTTTTTTTTTTTAATTTAATTTTTCCTTTTTCCCTTACCTCTGCAGAGGAAGTTTTTTCTTTGGAGTCAGGAGTGATTCAGTCCCTGGGGTTGATGCATTTCGGGGGTGTGAGGTCACTGAACATCCAAGGGAAGGGAAGAACTTTTAATCCTTCCCAGATCTGCCAGGATTGGATCCAGGATGGAATTGTCAGATCTCAGAGGCTCCGGTGTCACTGCAGGGCGGTTTTAGGGGGAAAAGGGAAATTTAGCACAGCCAGGCAAGGGGATCCAGTGGAGAATTCAAGGTGGGAACTGTAAAATCAGCTTTATTTTGTAGTTCATGCACTGGATCAAATATAAAACATGCACATACATGGGTATTTTAGGGATATAATTTTATCTTTATAATATAAATGTATACATTTATGTATGGTGCACTTTATACTATATAATACATAATATATAATAAATAATATATAATACATAGTATATAGTATATACAATATGCTATATAATATATGACATATAATAAATAATATTAATGGGACATTTATTATAAAATAAATTGTATACATCTATTATTATAATATATTTATTATTATATCTACATTCTTTATATACTTATTCTATATTATTATATCTATTTTATCTAATATAGATTATATMTAATATATACTATAGATAAATATATAATAATAATGTAGGACTATGTGTATAATGTATCTCTAATGTACAATACTTGTATAAATGGATAAAATAGTCCATATTTATAGGTATAAAGAGAATTCCAGGATCGCTGAGGTTGGAACGGCTCTCCAGGGTCACCGAGTCCAATCTGGGCCYCATCCCCACCTTGTCCCCAGCCCAGAGCTCTGAGTGGAATTCCRGGAATTCCTTGGGCACCTCCAGGGATGGGSACTCCAAACCTCTCTGGGCAGCTCCTCCCAATCCCTGACCCCCCTTTCCATGGGGAAATTCCTGCTGATGTSCCCCCTGYCCCTGCCCTGGCCCAKCCTGAGSCCGTTCCCTCTCCTCCTGTCCCTGTTCCCTGGAGCAGAGCCCRATTCCTCCCCRTTTCCACCCAGGAATATTCGCGGGATGAGCCCCAGGGTGGGAGCAGATCCCGGGGCTGCTCCGAGCCCCTTCAGGCCGGGTTTTTTGGAGCCTCTCCCGTCGTGTCTCGTACCCAAACCCTGTTTTTACAGCGGCGCTCCCTGTTTTTAGCCAGGCTGCATTTCGGGAAGGACGCGGAGGGAAGGGAGCTCCGAGCGGGAGCGGGAGGGCCGGAGTAAAATCCCATCCTGGCTGCAAAACAAACAACAAAAAAAAAGCGTTAAAAAAAGCGCGATTTTTGCAGCCCCAGCTCCTGCCCAGATGGTCACCCCAGGCTCCCGTGGGGAGCGGGGATTGAAATCAGGGCGAGAATAAAGCGATTTGAATTCCTGCRATCATCACCCTCCTGTCAGAGCCGTGCTGGAGAGAACAATCACCAGCTGACTCTGATGGGACATTTCACAGTTGCCATTGGAAACGTTCGCGGCTCCTTCCAAAATCCCCGAGCCGGGGGAAGGATGCGAACACGAGATTCCTGCTCAG
>NW_026625306.1:0-935 GCF_030028575.1 Malurus melanocephalus | reverse complement strand
CCTTTTTCCTTGGATATTTCCAGGGATGGGTGTCCTGTGCCAACCTCTGACCACCCTCACTGCATAAAAACCTCCTCCTTCCACCCAAACCGCCCCCAAACCGCCCCTATTTGTTCTTCCCCCTCCCACAGCCCGAGCTGCCGCCAGACAAAATGTGCATTTTTATTCCCTCCCCCCCATCCCCTTTACCTGACGTCTTTTGGTTTTTGTTTCTGCTACCCGAGCGCCGAAATAACCCCGAAAATCCCGAAATATCCCTCTCCTGACGAGCGTCCCGCGTCAGGGCGGTGAGCTCACCTCCGCTGCGGTGACAGCGGGGACGCTCAGCCCTCGGCTGCCCGAATAACCCCGGCGTTTCAAATTTCATCGCCTTYCACTCCTGAGCGCCTCAGAATTGTCCCCGACCCTTCAAATGGCTGGGCCGGGCTGGCTGGGAGGGAAGCGTTGGGATATTCCGGGATGGGCTGTGGTTAATTAGCGCTTGACAAGCGCTGGGTTTTGTTTTGTGGCCTGGGGGTGCTTCGGGATGCTCCAGCTCTTCTTCCTTTTCCTTCTCCTCAGCTTTTCTGAGCCGCCAGAATTGACCTGGGAATTGTCACAGCCCCCTCCTGTCCCCGGCTGCTGTCGGGGTAGGGGTGCCAGGGCTTTGAAGCAGATTTTGGTTGGAATTTGGGACGGATTCCTGGAGCACAGCACATTCCTCGCCGGGGCTTTGTGTTCTTCCACGARCGCAGGGCTTGGAAAAGCCACCTGGCATCTCCAGGTGCCCGCAGGAAAGGGGAGGCACTGGCGCTGGCGCTCTCGTAGATTTTTTTTTTTTTCCTTTTTTTCCTGTAATTATTGATGCGATCACAGAATTGGAGAAGGGCTGGCGTTGGGAGGGGACCTGAGGATCATCTGGGATCTGTTCCACAGGATCAGGCTGTTCCGAGCCA
>NW_026625305.1:13889-15171 GCF_030028575.1 Malurus melanocephalus | reverse complement strand
AACGGAGCTGGTCCAGACATCATCAGTCTTAAGACACAGCACTCCCAAAACCCACACGCTCTTTGGGGAGGCGCTTAGTTCCTGCATCACAGTAATACTTCTGTCATCCCTGAGAAAGRGGAGATTTAAGAAAAAGCCTCTAAAGGTTCTTGGTGCTTCCAGAAATTCATGCAAAGTAAAGCATTACATTTAGTACAGCCACATGAGGAGGAGAAGTTGTGTTTCAGGGTTTATTCAAATTCCAACAGAGGAATGCCAAGAGTTGCAGTGTTTAAGGCTCAGAGAATAGATTAAGAATCCTGATACAGCCAAGAGTGCATTTATTTTCTGCACTCTCTGGCTATATATCAATAGGTCTTCTAGGCAGAAGAAAAGTTTTGCTCTTCCATCATAGATTCCTCATTTAGGAATGGACCTTCAAGAAGCAAGTGGGCCTGCCTGGGAAAGCTTAGGCAGGTATTTTTCACCCTCATCTTCAAGAGCATTCAGCTGCGTCTTCGGAAGGATTTTTGTGCCACATTTGATGGGAATTGGTGTCTGAGCAGGGCACAAATCCTCTGCTGGGAAAGAGAAGAGCTGCATGTGCCTTCTCCAGACCCATCTCTCCAGAGACTGACGGTCCAGGGATAGAACTGCCAAGTTGAGGCTCAGAGAACGATGCAGCTTTGAGCATCTGCTCCCAGAACAGCAGCTTTGGGCTCCTTGAGCACAGCTGCAAAGGAGCAGGACAGCTCCTGGGGAAACTCGGACAGCTCCTGCCTGCTCCTTGCACAGCTCTCAGTGTAGCTCTGCCAGTGCTGTCAGTCTCGGGCCAGCWGTGRCTGCAGCAGGGACACCTGAAGGAGGGACAAGGCCCGGCTCAGACAAGCCCACGCCAGCAGGAGCATCCGCAGCCCCACGGTACCGGCTGTCCCTCAGCCTGCATAGGTCTAGTGGAGAGACTTCCCACCGGATTTAGGAACCAAACCTGATTTCCCAAGAGCACATTTAGGCCACTGACCTGTTTATCCACAGGCTGTGCCTCAGCAGGAGGGCTGCTGCTCCCCTGAGCTACTCAAGGATGCTTCTACTTGAGYTGCTGGGCAGCCAGCYSAGGCATGRGGGGAATTTGGGGTGCTTGGGGCTTTTTGGTGCTTTCTTGGGGTACGGTAGCACACAAAGCCCCATTTTACACATCCCCATTTCTCAATATATTTAAAATATTGCTTTAACTTATTTTTATTTATTCAAATTTCTTATGCTTCTACTCAATTTTACCTAATGTGGGGCGATATTTGAAGGG
>NW_026625305.1:12127-12817 GCF_030028575.1 Malurus melanocephalus | reverse complement strand
CCCCCTTTTTGTTTAGTTATGAGAAGGGTTCAAGTACTCTAATGCCATAACAGTCTGCACCTGTAGAATCATTATCTTAGCAAGACTACTACCGATCATTTGTTGAGCACAAAATAAAATGCGTGGSATAYATATCACAATCCATGAGAACCCATCAAAACAACCATGCCACTGATAAATAGTCCCACAGCATAGGAAACCAAAAAGATGGAGTCCAGTGTCTGTAGGAAGAGAACTGCTTCTTCTGCACTTGGAAATGAGTGGCTACTATTCCAGAGCTCATATGGCCGGAGCTCCGGGGACAYGCAGTTTAGGCAGGAGGGAGCCCATCAGCTGACAATGCTGACTTTGACATTAYTGMATGTCTTTCTGGAAGCAGGGAACAAAGAATGACTGAAGAACGTGTGTTCCCAGTTATTCAGCAGAAACACAACAAGCTTGGTARGCMAAGATGGTGCTCTCTGGGGCTGATGCCGCTCTTGCACCGCACATCAGGTTGTCAGTTCTTTGTGGTAGTTGCTTCAACATCCTTCATGTGRTCTCTGGGTTCMCTCGTGTGCCAATGGCTGGTGTAGTGTCTTTAGCTGGGTTATCAGGGTGTTGGACTGGTCTCTCTGGTACGGTTTTACCAGATGAGCAGGTAACCACCTTGAACCTGTCAGTGATAGAACACAAGCATACCCTCTCCCC
>NW_026625305.1:8450-11343 GCF_030028575.1 Malurus melanocephalus | reverse complement strand
AACTTAACATAAATTAAGTCTGATAAAGATTAAACTTATCAGAACATAAATTTAACTTGACTAAAACTTAACAGCAATTAAACCTCAGCAATTTATACATATGGAATTTACTATAACAAAGTAGTGACTCACATACAGACCTAAGTTACAGATCTAAAATTCCTAGGAAGCTAGAATAACATTCCTTATCTACTTGCTGCAGCACTTTCACACACACACATGCACACAGACACAAAGAGTCTGTTCAAGGTGTACTTGTGGTAAAAGATTACCTTGAATTCTGTGAAGTAAACACTTCAGACACCTTTGCATTTCTTCAGCAGGTACCCTGCTTAAGACTTAAATTTAAGAAAACTAGATTCAAAGTTGAGAGTGTTACTTTAAGAGTTTCAGGTACAGCCGATTTTAAGTCATTGACTTCACTTTTACAATAAAGCAACTGAAAATGTGTCACAGCATTTTAACATCAATGAGCAATATGCAAGCTTCTTTATTCTCTCTTTTCTTTTTCTTTCTTTCTTTTTTTCTCTTTTTTCTTTTTCTTTCTCTCTCTTTTTTTTTTTAATTTTTTTTTTAATGTAAGCAAACCACTGAGTTGTAAATTAAATAGCAGCAACATGGAGCTCTAGCAATTTACATCATTTAATTTTGAGGATAGCTCATGGTAACTATAAGCATTATTGAAAACACTTGTTCATTGTCAGTACCTTTACAGTATTAGTTTACCAGGACTTTTCAAAGTGCAGCCTTACTCAGAGAAATGAAAACATTGTACTTAAAATTGCTCAGTTCAGAGATGGTAGGACAKCTTCTAGTAATTTTCATTACAATAGATTTGAAATATAAATACTTAAGGACATAATTATATAATACTGCCATGATTTTTGCACATGTAACTTTGTGAGTTCAGTGGGAGGATAAGACCGAGGCATGCACCTAAGCAGCCACAGTCACAGYCCTCACTGACCCCAAAGGAGTGAGCTACTGCATACCGCACTATTCCCTTTTTYCCACAAGAAYAGAGRGCGTCAGAAACTCAGTCACTGAGCAGAGAGCACAACACTCATGGGCAAGTCCCTTCCATGAGATGGTGTCACTTTTAGCCATTTTTCTGAGCCATCAGTGTACTCAAGGAAAAAGAAACATATTTGAATCACTGAACAGCTGCAGTGGTTTGAAATGCTCTCACATGTATCTTCATGACAAAATAATCACCTTCAGATTTTCTGATTAAAGCTGTACAAGCAAACAGGTAAAACTGACACTATTCTGTACAGCTTCACAGTAGAGAGTCTWGAAATAATTATATCCAACTCCTGAACAGYTTCTACAGATAACACACATGGAGTTAAGCCTAGCATGGCCTTACRCTCTTAATTGCTCCTRGAAACTTTTATAAATCATTCAATKTTTTGACATCAGTTAATTATTATAGCCTTACATTTGWCCAGTTACTGATCACYGTAAATATTCCMAGATCTACTGAATTTGCCAGGGYCTTCTGCATTCATGCTGAGTAAAATTAAAAMGCTCTTAGGGGAGAGCCCRAAAACAATGTAATAAATGCTATTTTCCCAGTCTCTTATGGAATAAGAAAAAGGGCATAGTCCAGCAACTAWCAGGAGACAGTGTGCTGCCTGAAATGAGTTGCTTTGTCATTCCAAGGACTCATAGATGGGCTATCAGCCATTCCCAAAGCTTCTGTTGGATAGGTGCCAACATGTTCAGCTCCTTGAAACCTGGGCTGTGTACAGGAAAATACAAATTTAACCCTATAGTGTTAACTGTGATGCTTCGGTTTTATCAGAGTTGGATGACATTATAGACTCAATTTGCACATCCCAATAAAGCTGATGCAATGTATCTGTATAAAACTRAGCAGAGCAAAAARTTACTTGTTCAAGGTAAACACTTCATGTACATCTGTTGAACTTGCCAATCAAAGGACTGACTTTTCAACACATAAGCAGCCCCTCAAAGGCAAATGTACATGCCAGTAGCATAAAGATAGAGAGGGAGTCTTTAAATTATGTTATGTTATAAGTTAAGTTATGTTGTTAAGTTATGTTATGTTAATTATGTAAGTTAAGTTATGTAAGTATGTAAGTTAAGTTATGTTATGTTAATTATGTTATGTTGTAAGTTATGGTATAACCCCATAGAAAAAGAGAGCTGAGGTCTATCCACAGCAAAAGCTTCAAATAAGGTAAACTCTTGCCATTCATGTACCAGTTCTGTATATTTGATCTAAGGACTATAGGATTCTCAGCTTGGAGGAGGCTTATGACAAAGCTCAGATATCTTTTCCCGGAACTCTGGAAATACTGAAAAACCACAAAGCTGGTCAAGTCATAGCAAACCTGCTTAAGCTTGAAGGCCTGTTCAGAGAGATGCACCTGCAGTAGAGAACAAAAACATCCTGAAAGCTCTCAGTAACCACAATGAGCAGAAACTTTGTTGGATTCAGCTAGAGATAAAGGATCACGAAAGGGAGAAGGATTCAGTCAGCCATAAAGCTCAAGAGCTGGAGGCTCTGAGAAATCAGAAGGACACATTTCTTTTCACCAAGGATTTTACAACAATTAAACCAGGCCACACAAGCCACTTTCTAGAATGGATGGTGTGACAGTACCAAAGCCATCCATTACTTTGGCTAAATCAACAACAGTTGCTATTCTGTGGCATTTCCAGCGATTCTAACCAAGGGAACTGCACCCAAGGCAACAAAAGGTACTGCTGCTTTAAGGAGACAGGCATTTCGTTCGGTCCTCCTGCTCAACTCTCTTATCACAACCAAGTAATTACTATACTCCTTTTTCTTTTTGGAAAGGCTTTTCTATGGGAACATTAGAGACAAATTTAAAATACAACTCAGTCACCGTCATTAGCAAAG
>NW_026625305.1:3807-8405 GCF_030028575.1 Malurus melanocephalus | reverse complement strand
GGGGGAAACACAAAGCAGCAGCTTCTGTGCCGGGGCAGCTTCTGTTCTCGGTGCCGCTTCTTCAGGGAACTTTTCCTGCCTCCCTGGGTGACTTGCCCTTCAGTGCTGGAGGGTTGCTCACCTCGAGGGAGTACAAACTTCAGCAGTCCAGGCGAAAAACGAGGGGTTCCATCATCACCCAAAGCTTCTGGCCGACTCAYGGAGCAGCCTCCAAGACGAGGCAGCTACAGGCTCCTTTAGCCTATAATAAAAGTCTCTCCACTGGGGAGAATACTGCACCAACTCCCCTGGGACACCTCCCAGTTCCGTGATATTCACAAAGCCCTGTTTTTCATCTAGGCRATACTGCTGTCCTTATCTCATAGGCTGTGCTATCAAYTTGCTCTCAGCCGGATTGTAGTTAGGCAAGGAAGTCCCCTGTTGTCTTTGGAGTCTGAGTTAGAATCTGTAGGGAGTTTGCAGACAGTATCCGGGGGGGTTCTCGAGACCCATCTTGTTTCCTCATAGCTTCTAGGATCATTTTCCATGAAGGGAGCAGTTTGGCCTGATCTCCCCCCATAGCCYGATCCCATAGCTGGACCCAGATACTATCCCACAGATCAGCAGAAGAAATACTCACAGTTTAGTCCTTTGCCATTAGCTGCAGTCCACCTCAAAAGCCGCTTAAGTAAATGAGAGGAGAGAGTCTCATTATTTTTCTAGCA
This sequence comes from Malurus melanocephalus, assembly GCF_030028575.1. Lineage (NCBI taxonomy): Eukaryota > Metazoa > Chordata > Aves > Passeriformes > Maluridae > Malurus > Malurus melanocephalus. The sequence goes on along the minus strand of NW_026625305.1, from coordinate 7,701 downwards.
GCTCTTTTGTAAGTTTGAAAACGGACTGCTCCTCTTTAGAGAATGTATGTCCCATTATCCCACGGCTCATCTAATCTCCCARGGTGATTGATTGCCRGCAGCTGCTTCCTTTCTACGTAGATAACATAGTCTTTTCCTATGTGCTTAGATTATTCCCTATAATGGGTTAATTTCCCAGTGGCTCMCCTTRAMTTCAGWGRTCAGGTTTCAAGTTTCTTATTTTCTGGTYCGGACCTTCTCTGCCCCCGGGTTTTTCCACTCGCTGCAAAAACGAGCAGCTCATGGTTGCTCCGTCAGCCTCGAAGGCTGTTCTTCAAAAATAAGCACCYCTGCTCTAGGCASGGTMYCYGACCWTKCCTCGAAGGCTAGACTCCCCAAAGACMCCGGGGCCAGGCAGGCTGCTCACAGCAAGTTCTACCTGTTGTGGGCCAGTATATCWCTGTTGGCCAGACAGCAGACACAAAATAACAGACACAAAGGCACACATATACACACACAAAAAGTAACAACTTTATTCTGAGACAGGCCTCTTTTATCCAATTTAGCAACCAGTGCATACATTTGTGTCAGACATACATTGTTCAGTGAGGCTGTCACTTTCTACTCATCAGCATATGATTGGTAGGTTTGTAAAAGCTACAGCATTAGTAATATTTATAATTGTAAGCCACCTGCATTATCAATTCTACATTCCAATCTCTTTTTCTCAAGGCAGCCAAGGACGTGGCGTTTTTTCTCCCATGCAAGCTGTTAACACTACCCTACAGTGTTTCTTGGGGAGTCCTTGTGTTCATCATCGTTGTCCTCATTCTTATCTTCCTCCTACTCCTCCTTGTCCTCCTGCTCCTTGTCATCATTGTCATCATCCTCCTCCTTATCATCCTCATCGTCATCTTTCTGCTCTTCCCTCTCCTCTTCCTGTGGTAGTCGTGTTCCTCCTCCTTTTCCTCGTCCTCATTGCCCTCATCCTTGCCATCATCACTGTCATCATTGCTGTCCTCCTTCTCGCCCTCCTCGATGTGGTCATTTTCGTTGTGGTCATTGTTGTTGAAGTTGTCATCTGCCTCCTCTTCCTAATTCTTGTTGCCATCATCTTCCACCTCATGATCCTCCTCCTTCTCCTCCACCTCCTCCTTGTCCACCTACTCCTTGTCCTTGTTGTCTTTCTCCTTGTCCTCCCTCCTCATCCTCCTCCTCTTCCTCCTCCTCCAGCTCATCCACCTCCTTGTCGTTATTGTCATCGTCGTCATCCTCCTCCTCCTCCTCCTTGTCGTGATCCCCCTCTTCCTCACTCTCATCATCCTCATCCCCATCATCATCATTCTTGCCATCACCATCATTCTTGTCATCATCCTCCTCACCCTCCTCTCCCTCCTCGCCCTCCTCATTGTCGTTGTTGTAGTTGTCCTTCTCCTTCTCCTCTTGTTCTTCCTCGTCATCCTCTTCCACCTCATGATCCTCCTCCTCCTTCTTTTCCTCATCCTCATCATCCTTATCCTCCTCCTCCTCGACCTCATCCTTCTCCCTCGTCCTCCTCCTCATCCACCTCGTTGTCATCATTGTCATCATCGTTGTCCTCCTCCACCTCGTCCTCCAACTCCTCCTCCTTGTAATCATTGTCATCCTCCTCTTCCTTTTCCTTGACCTTGTCGTCATCCTTCTCCCTCTCCTCCTTCTCTTCCAGCTCTTCCTGTGTCTCTACCTTGTAATTTTCGTGCTCCTCCTCCTTTTCCTCATTCTCGTCCTTGTTCTCCTCCTCATCCTTGTCCCTGTCCTTGTCCCACTTGTCCTCGTCCCCACCCCCTACTCCTCCTCCTTTTCTGCTTCCTTGTAGTTGCCATTGTTGTCCTTCTCCACCTCATGATCCTCCTTTTTTTCCTCACCTTCATTGTCCTCATCTTCCTCCTTGTTGGCGTCATCCTCCTCCTCCTCCTCGTCATTGTCATTGTCAACCTCCTCATCCTCTACATCCTCCTCATCCTTGTCCTCCCCCTCTTCCTCTTCATCATTCTCTTCATTGTCCTCCTCATCCTTTTCCTCCTCCTCACCCTCCTCAATGTCATTGTTGTCATTGTAGTCATCCTCTTCCTCCCCAGCCACCTCCTTTTCCTCAACCTCCTTGTCGTAATCCTCCTCTTCCTCGTCCTTGTCCTCCTCATCCTTGCCCTCGTCCTCCTCCTACTCCTCCTTGTTCTCCTCCTCCTTGTCCCTCACCTCCTCCTCATCTTTGTCCTTGTCATCAACTTCCTCCTTCTCCTTCTCCTTGTCTTCCTCATCTTCCACAACCAGCTCCTCCTCTTCCTTGTCACTGTTGTCATCCTCCTCCTCCTTTTCCTCACCCTCATCATCATCCTCCTCCCTCTCCTTCTCCTCCCCCTCCAACTTCTCCTCCTCATCATTGTGCTCCTCCTCGTGTTCATCATCCTTGTCATCATTGTCATTGTCAGCGTTGCCCTCATCCTCCTCCTCCTCCTCATTTTCCACTCCCTCCTCCTCATCCTTGTCCTCATCCTTGTCATCATTGTCATCCAACTCCTCCTCTTCATCTTCCTTGTCCTCCTCCTCCTCCTCGTTCTCATTGTCCCATTCCTCCTCATCCTCCTCCTCCTTATTTTCCCTGTCTTTTTTCTGTATTTTGTTTCTTTTGTAATTTTTTTTTCCTTTTTTTTTCTAATTGGTTCAACTATGTTCTTTTCCTTCCTCCCTCCCTCCCTCCCTCCCTCCCTTCCTTCTTCCCTCCCTTCCCTTCTGTCGTGGGTTTAAAACCTGATCTTCCCTTATCAGAGTCACGGCACCAGAATGTGGTGGTTTTGACTATGCTGACAGCCATGATGTTCTCTCCCTTCCCCCACTGGAGAGAGAGGAGGGAGAGCGAAAACCCAATTAACATGAAAATTTATGGCTTTGAGATAAATATAGCATAATTGGGAGAAAGATACCTATGTGCTCCGCAAAGATAGTCAGACAGGCTACATAACTTAAGTTGCAAAACAGATTTATTACTACTACGACACTGGGGGAAAAACAGAGATAAGGGATAAATTTACAAGAAGAAAAATAAAATGGACATTTTAAGACTCTTGTTATCCTTTCCAGGGGGACCCGTCTCCTTTTCCAAGTCCCATCCCTCTCCACTCCCCCCCATGTTGTCCCTCACACAAAGGGGGAGGCAGGAATGAAAGTCTAACACAGATCAAAACACTCAGTTGTTGTCAAGCGTGGTAGGAGAAACATTCTTACAGCTCCAGCTGTGGGAGGTGTCCTTTCCGAGAAACAGTCAGTGTGAACTGCTAATGGCAGGGAAAAGAATTTCTTTTACCTTGTAAGAGAAGAGAAAAAATGTCCTTCAAGGCCAGACTGTGTTGTTTTCAGTGGCGTGAATCCGACTATCACAAACCCCTGGCAAAGCACAGCTTCTTCTAAGCATCAAAACGTCGTGGGGGGAGCAAACCTCTTCTCTTTTCTTGGCTTCTAATCAAATCAGTCCCGTCCTCAGAAAGCCAGGGTTTTTTTTTTCCTCACAGCAAGGTCACTTTACTTCTCTATACAGGTCTCATTCAATATGATGAAATAGTCTTTTTCAAGAACAACTTATCTCCTCCATGTTCGAGAACCACAGCAAGCAAATCATCCAGTCTCCTCCTTATTGATCTCCAGTCTCCCTTTCTTTCTTACATCTCCTCACCCTCCTGCACTGTTTTTCCCAGTGCAAGATATTAAAACTACATGCTATCAACCTAAGTTAAACATGGCAGCCACTCTATATTGTTTTGAATTCTTTCTTAAATACTACATAATACATCATCACAGAGGTGTAACCAACCTGTGCAATTGGTCCAGGCCTGATGGGCAGCCTGTCCATCAACCCAGAGCCAATGATGGATTGGCTCTACA
>NW_026625305.1:0-3462 GCF_030028575.1 Malurus melanocephalus | reverse complement strand
AGATAGAGCAAATTAGAGTGTTTGCAAACGAGAATTCTCGTGGGAATACTTGGTGCAAGGTGCTTCCACGGTGTGCTGCCCTTCGCTGTACATAGCGTGCAGAAGCGGTTGATTGCAGTGAGATAAGCACTTTTTGAAAGAGCCTTTGCCCTTGTTCCCCACGCGTGAGCGCTTGCAGGCAAGCGAGATAGAGCAAATTAGAGTGTTTGCAAACAACAACTCTCATGGGAATACTTGGTGCAAGGTGCTTTCTCTGTATGCTGCCTTGTGGCTTTTAAGGCATGCAGAAGCAAAATGTCGACTTTGAGCAGTTACACTGTTTGTTGCAGTAGACAGTGTCTTTGGTCATTTTAGTGTTAGAGGATATTTTGATCTTTAAGTCTTTGACATGGCATCAGAAGCTGTTTTGAAATATTAAAAAGACTGTTTCCAGTGGCTTCCCTTTATCATGTTGGTGGGTTACATTGTGAAGGAAAGGAAATGAGATTTGATAAGCTGAACTTAACTCTCATACAAACATGCTGGCTGTCACCTATGCTTGTGTTGTCCTTCAGGTGTTTGTAATAACTTCCAGAATAATCTTCTCCATAATCTTACTTGGCACTGAAATGAGACTGGTGGGCCTGTAGTTTCCATCGTCATCCTTCTTTTGCTTTTTGAAAACAGGGGCAATGTTAACCAGCTTCCACTCAACTGGGACCTCTCCATATTCCCAAGACTTTTGAAATATTGAGAGAAGCCTCACAATGACATCAGCCAGCTCTTTGTGTATTCTCTGATGAATCCCATAAGGCCCCACAGATTTACAGGGATCCAGCTGGTGCAGCAGATCCCTACAACTTCACGATCAACTGGGAGTTTATCATTCTGAAGCCATGGTCATTCAGCTCTGGGCTCTGGAACCTCCTTAGTCATGTTGAAAATAGGTAAGAAAAACATTAAATATCCCTGTCTTGTCAAACTCCTTCTTTGTGAGTTGTCTATCCTCATTCTGGAATGGGACAGTGTAATTTCTGCACTGCGTTTTGCCAAAAAAGCAAAAAGAAATCTTTTTATTTTCCTTCACAAATTCTGGCAAGTTTCAACTCCAGTTAAGCTTTAGCTGTAAAAACTTTCTCCCTGCAGGGCAGTATCTCTTGTGTTCCTCCCATGTCATTCCATACTTCTCCTGCTGGGCATACACATTCCTTTTCTGCTTTATCTCCAAAACAAGATCCCTTTCAACCAAGCCACCTTCTGTCTCGTCTGCTTGACTTTCAATATTTTGGAATACCCTCTTCCTGTGACCTCAGGAGGCCATGCCTAAACAGTAACCAGCACTAATGGTCCCCAGCACCTTTGAAAGAATTTTCCCAGGGATCTTGCTCCCTGTTTCCCTGAGCACACTGAAGTCTGCTTTCCTGATGTCCAAGGGGGAAATTGTTCTAGCACTTTTCCTTCTAGCAACAAAGATTTTAAACTCAATCACTTTGTGGCTCTTGTAGCRAAGATGACCACCAATCATGTGATTCATGCAACCCTCTCTGTTAACAAGCAAAACATCAAGGAGGGCATCTTTTCCAGTCAACTGTCCCAGTACTTATCCTATGAAGTTATCATGTAGGTATTCCAGTAATGTGGCCTGCATTGTATCAGCTGTGTGATGCTCCCARKTGATTTCTGACAGGCTGGAGTATGCCAGAAGGACAAGGGCAGTTGACTTGGAAGCATCTCTCAGTTCCTCAAAGAATAATTGTCTGGCTTTATCATGCGGGCTGGGAGTTCTATAGTGAGCTCCCACAGAAACATCTGCATCGTTTGACTGTTCCTTGATTCTTACCTAGAGGCTCTCCACCGTGCCACTGGCAGCTGTGACTTCCCTACATTCTAACCCTTCTGTTACATAGTGCGCCTCCCCTGCCTTAACTGCTCTGTTTATTCTTCCTAAAGAGTCTCTAACTCTTCAGGAGGCCACTTCAATCACAGGACTCACCCCAGTAAGGTTTTATTTATGCCAATGGCATTAAATCACCGAAACTGAGCCAATGATTCAAGCTTCTCTTGTTTGCTCCTCATGCTGCGTGCATTGGTACTGAAGAGCTTCAGCTGTGCTTCATTGTAGCTAACACCTTGCGATTGAGCACTTGCGCTAGTGCTCAGTTCCTCAAGTTTTGGTGCATCCTCCCATTGTCTCTCACTACCCAGCCCGGTTTTCTCCCTTTCCCCCTTCCAAACTACTTTAAAGCTCTCTCAAGGAGTCCTTCTCATTCCTATGCTAGAAACCTTTTCCCCCTCTAACTGGTGCATCTCATCAGGTGCCAGCAGACCAGGCGTTGTATAGACTATCCTATGGTCAAAACCCCAACATTATTCTGATGACATCAGCCCCAAAGCCAGGTGTTGATCTGATGGATCTGCCGGTTGCTTTAAATATTGTTTGTTTGAAAATTATTCCTTGCTTCTGGAAGGACAACAACTGCCTGTGGTCCTGATTCAACAAATCATCCCGAAGTTCTTTTAATGTCTTTTAATTTCCCTCAGACTTCACTTTGTTATCTTATCACTGCTGGTTTGAAGAACCAGTAACAGATAATAATCAAAGGGCCTTAGCAGACTGGAGAGTTTTCCAGCAATGTCTCTTGCTCGAGCTCCTGGGAAACAGTAGACTTTCCTGCAAATTGAGTCCAATCTCCATATCAAACCCTCTGCTCCCTTYAGAAGGGAGTCATGACTCTTAACAAATGAGGTTGTGATACAGAGGTAGATTGTGTTGCTCGAGTTGGCCCCTCCATCCCAGAWGTACCTTCATCCACCTCATCAGTTGCCTTTCTGGTTCCAGGGCTTCCTACCTGTCAAAAAAAGTGCCCGTCCTACTTGTCCTCATCATGTTTTCAGGAGGAGGAGCTTTTGTCCTGGAACTGTCAATGATCAATTTCCAGCTCTCCTGTTCAACAGACAATGGACTAGTTATTGGACAGCACTCTGAATGCATCTGGCTCTCCACTAGAACAGAAATTTGAGACTCCTGCAACTGTAGCACCTCTAAGAATTCATCAGTCTCTCATTCTCTTGAATACTGTGCATTCACTTCCCCTTATACTTTCTTCACCTGGCGATGCTGCAGGTGAGTAGCACACCTGAAAAAGGAATGATAGTTGGCCTCAGCCTCACAGACGTCCAGCATTCCTGATAACCTGAGACCTGGAGAGCTACATCTAGCATCATCAGGTCTGCCTGGCTGGAGGCCTCTGATACGGCTGGTTCAGTGACTCCAGCAGCTACGGGGGAATGAGCTCTATGGGGTACCAAAACTATACCTGAGAGAGGATACACTGTTAAGACTGGTGCTGAAACGGTCTTAGTCTCACCAGCTACTTGCTCTSTTTCCTGCCTCTGTTGGCTGCTTCCAGATAGCTGGAGAGGAGTCCTGCCTGCTGACCCTGTTCATTGAAACTGACATGCCACACCCCTGTTTGCCCCCTT
>NW_026625304.1:13782-14937 GCF_030028575.1 Malurus melanocephalus | reverse complement strand
GTTTCCATCTCTAGATGTTTCCATCTCTAGAGGTTTCCATCTCTAGATGTTTCCATTTCTAGAGGTTTCCATTTCTAGATGTTTCCATCTCTAGATGTTTCCATTTCTAGATGTTTCCATTTCTAGATGTTTCCATCTCTAGATGTTTCCATCTCTAGATGTTTCCATCTCTAGAGGTTTCCATCTCTAGAGGTTTCCATTTCTAGATATTTCCATCTCTAGATGTTTCCATTTCTAGAGGTTTCCATCTCTAGATGTTTCCATCTCTAGATGTTTCCATCTCTAGAGGTTTCCATCTCTCCGTGTCCCGCTGGCACTCGGGGCACCCTCTGACACCCCACCACAACCCCAGGTGGGATGTGCTCGTTCTCCCAGCAGCTCCTGAAGATATTTAACGGAGCAGAAGGTGGATTTCTCTCCTCTGGAGGCTGCTGCACCCCAACCCCTGATGGAATTTGGCTCCTGGCAGCCCCATCCTCCCCTCAGCGAAGCAGAGCCGTGTCCTCGCAGCACCTGCAGAACGCAGCCGCCCACTCTCAGCTGCGTGCAGCTTTCCAAAAAATCCCTCATGTCTTTAAAGATGCTTCTGCAGATTGTAAAAGATTAAAACTAAAAGCACTAAAGCAGGAAAAAGAATCCCTGTCTGGTTCTGTGGAAGTGTAGCTGCTCTGCTGCGCTGGAGGAAAGGTCCCTGTGGCCCCGGGATGCTGAGWGGATTGAGGGATTCATTTGTTAGAAAGAAAATGTGGGAATGGAACAGATGTGGAAAAAGTACCCCAGAAAGCATTCCTGTGTGTGCTCCCTCCAGCTCAGTGCCGTGCATGGCCYTGCTCTGGAGCTGCCCCTCTGCTCCCTGAGCTCCTGCATCAGTTCCTTGGATTCTCTCAGCCTCCAGCACCCCACATGCAACCAGAACCCCGCTTTGGGGGCTTTTCCCTCCGTATTTCCCTTTCCAGAGCCGAGCTGCTGCATTTCAGGGCTGTCCTTTTCCCTGCACTGACTCAAAGACGCTTTTCCAGCCAGGAAAGGAGCACCGTGGAGGCGTTCATCCCATCCCGCTCTGTCCCGGGGGCTCTGTGCCCAAAGGAACCGCACGGGGTGATTTCTGATGGGCTGAGATTCCTGATGAGGGCTCTGGGATCTCACAGCTCTCTC
>NW_026625304.1:9517-11154 GCF_030028575.1 Malurus melanocephalus | reverse complement strand
CTCTCCCAGCTCTCTCCCAGCTCTGTGCTGCTCTCCCACCACCCCAGGAGCCTGCTCTCCCAGCAGAGCAGTGTCTCATGCGTATGACATGAATTTATTCATCGGCCCCAGCCCAGCTCCGCTCCGAGCGGGGGCTCTGCAGAGAAGCACGACCATCACCCAGCCCTGCTCGCTGCCTCCTCTGCTCACGCTTCTCTCCTCCTGTGTTTTCATTTCCGTTCCACATCAGTGCCTGAAAGGGGGAAAAGAGACACCAGCGTTACCCCGGTCCCATCCAGTCACTGGCTTGGGATTTTCTTATTGCCTACGTCCATTATACTAAAAATAAACCTGACGAGCTCGTTTAATTTTAGCCTGTGAGTGTCTGTATGAATATTTATAATGCTCCATATTAGAAATGCTGAAAAGTTCCAGAGCCTGAGAACACGGCAGCCGACCCCGGGGAATAGAACAGCTCTTCCTTTTTTTTTGTGTCCTATTTCGAGCCGGTTTCACACATCCTGCATTCCCGATGTGAAGTCTCACACTGAATGTCTCCACTGCTTAAAGCACTTTGTGATGYTTTGTGCTTGATGAGCACAGACTGAGCTCCCATGTAAGAAGGAGGGAGTGCTTCCAAAGGAATTCCCTGAGAATTCGTGCAAGGAGAGCATACACACTGAAGTGCTTTTCTGTTTGTGTCTGGCTTTCATGTGCTTTTTGTTTCAAGGCCATGGTGGACAAGGCTTGGAGCACCCTGGTCCAGTGGAAGGTGTCCCTGCCCATGGCACGGGGGTGGAACTGGATGGTCTGAAGGTCCCTTCCAACATTCTATGATTCATTTTGGAAAAAAATGGAAATGTGTTTTCTCAKCTCTCACCTGCCCATGCCCAGTTCCAGATAAGCAAACCCTTTTCTGCTCCCCTCAAACCCTCCCCGTGCCCTGGCCCTGTGCCACCCGGGGTCTATGGAAGAGCTGCTGCTCAAGGGGGCTGTGCCCGTGAGTTCTGCCCTCAGCAAGGCCTGGAGGTGTGGAAGAGCTGGCCAGAGCCTGGGTCAGCAGGGCAGGGGCTCCAGAGTGGCACAGGGTGCTCCCATCGTGTGGCACAGCACATTCCCATCGTGTGGCATTCTGGTGTGGCACAGCACATTCCCATCGTGTGACACTCCAGCGTGGCACAGACTGCTCCCATCGTGTGACACTCCAGAGTGGCACAGGGTGCTCCCATCGCATGGCACAGCACATTCCCATCGTGTGACACTCCAGAGTGGCACAGGGTTCTCCCATCATGTGGCACAGCACACTCCCATCGTGTGACACTCCAGAGTGGCACAGACTGCTCCCATCGCGTGGCACTCTGGTGTGGCACAGGGTGCTCCCATTGCATGGCACAGCACATTCCCATCGTGTGGCACAGCACATTCCCATCGTGTGGCACTCCAGAGTGGCACAGGGTGCTCCTATCGTGTGGCACAGTGTGCTCCCATCGTGTGACACTCCAGAGTGGCACAGCACACTCCCATCGTGTGGCATTCTGGTGTGGCACAGCACACTCCCATCACCCCAATCCCTTCCCTGGTGATCTGGAGCCTCTGCAGGCACTGCCCAGTGATGGTCAGCAGCTGCCCAGCACCTCTGACTGCAGCAGAGCTGTAAC
>NW_026625304.1:1909-7997 GCF_030028575.1 Malurus melanocephalus | reverse complement strand
CTGGGGATTTTCTCCCCCAGAGATGGGCTGGGGATTTTCTCCCCCAGAGATGGGCTGGGGATTTTCTCCCCCAGAGATGGACTGGGGATTTTCTCCCCCAGAGATGGACTGGGGATTTTCTCCCCCAGAGATTGGGGGATTTTCTCTGTTTCTCTGTTTTTTATTCCTCCTGCTGCAGGGTGCACCGAAGGGGGATCAGCCTACCTGAGGGAGGGTTTAGGCACTTGAACACAAGAGCCAGGATGTGAGGAACTCTTGAATTCAAACATTTTCCTTTGGAACAGAGAAGGTATAAAAGGGAAGAAAGGAAGCGAGGGGTTGCTGGGCTGTGTGATCCCGGTGTCAGAGATGAAGGGTGACACTGCAGGTCCAGCTCCAGGGCAGCACTTGGGTCACTCCCATCGTTCCCGTGCAGGATGTGAGAGGAACAGGAGGGAAAGGAGAGAGATCTGATGCTGCTCCTCCCTCTGCTCTGCTCTCCTCTGCTCTGAGCACAAGAGCAGCTGCAGAATGAGGTTGGAAAAGGACTGAAATGAGTCAAGCTCTGATGGCAGCAGAAAAAGGCACCTCTGAGGGACCCAGCAGCGTCTCTCCATCCATCCCTCCCTCAGCAGAGCACTCCTGAAGGGTGGCATTGCCATCCCTCCCATCCTCCTCTCCCGCGTGCCCCTCCTGCCCCGCTTCTGCCTGCTCATCCTCTCTCTCTGTCACAACCCAGCTGGCACCCAGCGATATTTTCCTTCTCATCCTCCCAGAGACATTGGAGTGCTTGAAGTGCTGTTATTGCTGCTCTTAAGAGTTCCAGGTTTCTGTACAGCGAAGAGAATCAATACAAGCACTGCAATGGGTGACGACCCCTCTATGGCTTCAGAAATTTTACATCCCTCTCCCTTCTCTGCTTTTCATTATGTCTAATTACCTGATCTATAGCTCCAAACAGGAATCAATGGGGCTGTATTGCCACAAATTATTGTGGATTCTCTCAAAAAAAAAAAAAAAAAAAAAAAAAGGTCCGGAAAGTGCTATTGAATATGACACTTCCAATTATCCGAAGCAAATGAGCTTTCCATTGGAGCCGAGAGCTGAGAGTCAGCTCATTACTGACGGCTCATACTCCACTGAGGGTACAATCGGTTTATTTTTCATGTACTTTGGGACTTTTCCCTGTGCTTTCCCAGGGAGGCTCTGCACTCTCAGCCCTGCAGTGACCCTGCTCTCTGCAGGATTTCACTCCAGTGCTCTCTGCAGGATTCCAGTGCTGGGTACAGGAAAATGGGATCCATGGGGACCCTGCAGTCAGTGGGTGCTCCCCTTGGAGGTGTGAGCACCTGAGCAGCTGCACATCACTCTGGAAATGTTCATCTCCAGCAGCACCTACGAGTTTTCCTGATTTAAAGAAGGGCTCTGTGTTTTCCTGAGGTGCACAGGGGGAAATCAAGGAGCTGTAGCAAATTGCTCTGCCTGGAGAAGTGGAGTCAGTGATTTGGTGGTGGGTCAATGCCTTCCCCCTGAAAAAAAACTCTTGTTAGCCCAGCCCTTCTCCCCTCATTGCTCCACACGGGGTCCACCCTGGAGCTTCTGTTCTGTCTAAAATCAGGAGCCAGTCTGACCTGGCTGGGAAAACCTGTCCAGGAGACAGTCAGATTGAGTTCTGGATCATAATAAACCAAAAATAAACCAGATTCAGACATTTCCCGCTGTGGGCACCTTCCCTCCATGCCCCACAGCCTGAGGTGTGTGACCCTGAGCCCTCACACGGCTCCCAACCCTTAAAAACAGAGCTGAAGGATTTCACCCCTGCCGTGCTCCCGCCTTCATCTCAGGGGTGGCATTTTAATGAAGAAAATTCCATTCTTTTGTTTTACTCTCAGACTCTTCCAGGGTCTCTCTCTGTGTTTGTCAGTTGTGCTTGAAGATCTGACACTGCTGGAACTCAGCTGAAAGGCAAAATTAGGAATGCGGGCACCCTTTAATCACCCGGCTACTGTAACGAGTGGGGACAGACAACAACGGAGAAAATCAACCAAAAAGTAACTGTGCTTTTAATGTTTCTATGGAAATTTATGGAAAGGAAGCGTGCTGCACAGGCACACCACCTCATTTGGTATGCACAAGGCACATCATGCTGAGCTGCTAATGAGATGGCAATTTGGAGGTTTGGGAAGTGCTGGCTATGCTTTGTGCCCACMAGAATCAATGAAAACTGATGAGTGAAGGTTTACAAAATCCAGCGCAGGAGCTAGAGGAGCTTTGTGCCCGGGTGGAGCGGCAGAGCTGGCAGCAGAAGCTCCATTTCTCAGATAACGTCTGCATCAGCTGGAGTTTTTTCCTAAAGGTACGGCAAAAAAGATATACCTGCTTTCCATTTCAGAGTTGGAACTTCATAAATATTTTAATTTGCCAAGTGCCTGCTATTTAATGTTTGCATACCAAGGAAATGTGAGTGAATGTCGCCTTGGCAAAACAAATGTGGGCACCTCTGATTGTGTGCCCCACCGTGTCCTGTCTCTGTCAGCAACCAACACTTTGGGATTATTTGTATTTGAAAAAAATCCAACCCCACCGCTGATCTGAGCACTTCTGAAGACAGAAAGTTTYGCTTTTGGCTATTAAAGGAGCAGAATAAAATAAATCACTTATGCTGAATAAATCATTGATTCTGAGTTACACGCGAGTGCTCCGCGGTGCTGGCTCCCGGGTGAGACAAGTGGGACACGTTTGTGTGACTCCRCTGTTGAATTTGCAGCCTGAATCTGTCCCAAGGGCTTCCCAAAAATAACTGCATTAAATAACTGGGTTGAAAAACAAAGATAGGCAGGGACCAAATCCAGAGCGCACAGCAATGCAGCCTCTGCCACTATCTCTGCGCTGCAGTGAAGGTGCAACCGCCAGCAACGCTGGGAGGGCAAAAATCACAGATTCACTGAATCGTTTCCATTGGGAAATCCCTCCCAGCCCATCGGGTCCAGCCTGTGCCCGATGCCCACCTTGTCCCCTGCTCAGAGCTCTGAGTGCACATCCAGAAATTTTCCCTGATATCTCCTCTGGCCCAGCCTGAGGCCGTTCCCTCTCCTCCTGTCCATGTCCCCTCTGCTCCTGTCCCCCTGTCCCTGTCCCCCTGTCCCTTCTCCTCCAGTCCCTGTCCCCTCTCCTCTTGTCCCCTCTCCTCCTGTCCCTGTTCCCTGGAGAAAATCCCAAATCCTCCCCGGCTGTCCCCTCCTGTCAGGGGTTGTGCAGAGCCACAAGTTCCCCCCTGATCCCCCTTTTCTCCAGACTGAACACCCCAAATGTGGCTGAACCTTTTCCCAGCTGATCCCCATGGATGGAGCCCCCTCTGCCCCTGCCCAGGGGTGTCCAGCACCCACCACTCTCCCTCCTCAGCTCCTGGTGCTGCTCTGGGCAGAGCAGGTCAGAGATTTGACGTGACCTCCGTGCCCTTGGCGTGCTGGTACCAGCCTGAGCCTGCTGTGAGACAGCCCCGAGCAGCAGACACATCATCTGCATTTATTTCAGCTCTGGATCAAGGRAACGCATCCATAAAGCCGAGGTCCTTGCGGGTCCCGGATTGATGGAGCAGCCTCACAAGCGGGGGCTGTCCCTGGCAAGAGGGAGCAAAAAGCTGCTGGCAAAGAGGAATTAACTTCAGTGTGCTGCATTTTATGAGGCAACAAAGAGTGTCTTGGTTCTGTGCCGTGAAAGTAAATAGAACAATATTTCAGGCCTCCTTATTCAGTTGTCCAAATGCACATAACCGATTTTTGCAGATAGGGATTTATGTTCTCTTGTCAGCATCTAATAAAGCAGAGCAATTGCGCTGCCGTTTCTTTCAGTGCTGTTGCCTTTAGCTCGGTGTTCCTGTGTACACTTTGTGCCCCCGCCTCTGYTCCTGCCCGGCTCTCCATCCCTGAGGAGGATCCGGGATGCTCTGAGATACCCGGAGAGTGCTGGGGGTGCTCAGGGACGGGAATAGAGGGGAATCCATAGAGAAGCGGCTGAGGGAACTGCGGGGCTCAACCTGGGGAAAAGGGGGCTCGGGGGCACCTTGTCATTGTCCCCAACTCTGTGACAGGAGTTTGTAGCACAGCCCAGCGCTGCTCACCGCTASAGAAATGCTGAGTGTGCCGGGAGCGATGCGCACACCCTGTCCCTGTGAGCCAGGGTGAAGGAAAGGCACCAATATCGGGGCAGAGGGGTACTCGGGATGCCCGCCGTGCCCTGCACGCCTGACGGGGCGGTGGGTGAGCTTTGGGAGCCCCGGGCGGTGCGGCTGCGGTGGAAGGTGCTGGCTGTGATGGAAGGGGCTGGATGCAGTGGAAGGGGCTCCGAGAGCAGCCCGACACTCGGCAGTGCTGCCCATGGAAAGGGCTCTGTGAGCAGCCCGACCCTCGGCAGTGCTGCCCGTGGAAAATGGAACAGCCCGGACACTCGGCAGTGCTGCCCATGGAAAGTGCTGGATGCGATGGAAGGGCTCTGAGAGCAGCCTGGACACTCGGCAGTGCTGTCTGTGATGGAAGGGGTTCTGTGAACAACCCGACACTCGGCAGTGCTGCCCGTGGAAGGTGCTGGCTGTGATGGAAGGGGCTCTTTGAGCAGCCCGACATTCGGCAGTGCTGCCCGTGGAAAGTGGAACAGCCCGGGCGCTCGGCAGTGCTGTCTGTGATGGAAGGGCTCTGTGAGCACCCCGACCCTCGGCAGTGCTGCCATGGAAAATGGAACAGCCCGGGCGCTCGGCAGTGCTGGCTGTGATGGAAGGGTTCTGTGAGCACCCCGACCCTCGGCAGCGCTGCCCGTGGGATGTGGAACAGCCCGGGCATTCGGCAGTGCTGCCCGTGGAAAGTGCTGGAGGCGGTGGAAGGGCTCTGTGAGCAGCCTGGACACTCGGCAGTGCTGCCCGTGGGATGTGGAACAGCCCGACCCTCGGCAGTGCTGTCTGTGATGGAAGGGGCTCTGTGAGCAGCCCGACCCTCGGCAGTGCTGCCCATGGAAAGTGCTGGATGCGGTGGAAGGGACTGGCTGTGATGGAAGGGTTCTGTGAGCACCCCGACCCTCGTCAGTGCTGCCCGTGGAAAATGGAACAGCCCGATCCTCGGCAGCGCTGGCCGTGGAAAGTGCTGGATGCGGTGGAAGGGTTCTGTGAGCACCCCGACCCTCGGCAGTGCTGCCCATGGAAGATGCTGGATGCAGCTCAGGCTGTGTCCATGGAAAGGGCTCTGTGAGCACCCCGACCCTCGGCAGTGCTGCCCGTGGAAAGTGCTGGATGCGGTGGAAGGGCTCTGAGAGCAGCCTGGACACTCGGCAGTGCTGTCTGTGATGGAAGGGGTTCTGTGAACAGCCCGGACACTCGGCAGCGCTGCCCGTGGAAAGGGTTGGATGCGGTGGAAGGTGCTGGCTGTGATGGAAAGGGTTCTGTGAACAGCCCGACCCTCGTCAGCGCTGCCCGTGGAAAAGTGCTGGCTGCCTTGGAAGCGGCTCTGTGAGCTGCCCGGACACTCGGCAGTGCTGCCCGTAGAAAGGGGAACAGCCCCGACACTCGGCAGTGTTGTCTGTGATAGAAGGGGCTCTGTGAACAGTCCGACACTCGACAGCGCTGCCCGTGGAAAGTGCCGGCTTTGATGGAAAGGGCTCTGTGAGCAGCCCGACCCTCGGCAGCGCTGTCTGTGATGGAAGGGTTCTGTGAAACAGAAGCAGCGCTGCCCGTGCCCCTCCTGCTCGCCCCGGGCTTTGGCGAGCTCCGGGCACTCGGGCTGTGCTGGATGTGATGGAAGGGGTTCTGTGAACACCCCGACCCTCGGCAGCGCTGTCCGTGCCCCTCCTGCTCGCCCCGGGCTTTGGCGAGCTCCGGACACTCGGGCTGTGCTGTCTGTAATGGAAAGGGCTCTGTGAACAGCCCTACACTTGGCAGTGCTGCCCGTGCCCCTCCTGCTCGCCCCGGGCTTTGGCGAGCTCCGGACACTCGGGCTGTGCCCCCGGGTTGACACCGTGCGTGGGCATCGGCTGCCAGCGCGGTCCTCGCAGCACTTCGCCAGCATAATTCAGCAAGAAAAGAGCTTTCTACGCTTCAGTGGCAGTTTTTAAAGATTTTTTTTTT
>NW_026625304.1:0-1444 GCF_030028575.1 Malurus melanocephalus | reverse complement strand
AAAATGCACATTTTTCATACTTCCAATATCCTCCCACCCAAATTTCCTGACAGAAATGTTTTGGGTTTGCATCTTGAAGATTGCAAAAAGGAACCAGTGTTGAAATATTGAACCTTTTCCCTATGCACATGTTTATTTATGTGCTTGACACGAAGTGGCTTGACAAAAATCGTGTCGCTTGTTCCAATTGAAATGCACATCCCAATGTTTCTGCTTTCCATTAACACCTGGGAGAGGGGAAGGCTGCAATGTTGACTCTTTTGTGGTTTGTTTCATAGAGGATGGGTTTGAAACACAAACAAGGAGAAAAAAACTGAAGAAACTGCTGTTTTTGAATACCAGCTGCTATGAAGCCGAGGGTTCAAATGTCGTTGTGCCCCCTCTGAGTGCCCGTCATTATTCACCAGGGACGAGGAAAGAATGACAGGGCTCAGCACCCACGGCTGCAAATTCAAACCTTTAAATGAACTGAATATTTTTTACATTTTCACTGTTCCAGTGGAATGAAATCCTGAACTCCATTTTCCCCCCTGGTTTTGGATGTGCTATAAATGGAATCGCCTGCTGGAGGAGAACCTGGGGGTTGGTGTTTGTCAAACACAGGGAGATTCTCCCGTGTGTAAAATCAACCGAATTGGAACCGAGTGCTGCAGGTCCGTGTCCTTCACAGCGGGAGGATTCCCAGGGAGGCTCCTGCAGCAAGGATGAGCCTGGGCTCAGCTCACCCTGCTTGGAAAACAGAGCAGGGACACACAGAGCTCCAAAAGAGCCAATAAAAACCATCAGRGACATTTATAGTGATCATTTGGAGCTGTTAAATATAGAAATTTATTTTCTGTTTTTAAACACGCAGTTTATTTTTAACAATGGTAACAGGCACCATTATAAAAGTTAAACTGATATTTATGAATCTTAGCATGAAAGAGAGCGTTGCATTGAAAACGAATGTGCCAAGGGAAAGATTTCTCAGTGGAAAGCTATAAGCAGCCTGCAAAATGTGCCAATTTTAGCCTGGGTTCTGATAAATGAAACAGTTTGGGCAGAGAACCTTGGGTCAAGCAATCCTGGGACTGACTGCAGATTGTGACACTGCGAGGATGAAAACAGCGTTTCTGGGGAGCTGGAGAATGAACCTTTGCCTGCGGCTCTTTGGGGTTTTTCCTCCCAGTTTCCCTTCTTGCTCCAACATTTCTGTTCTTCTCCCCGTGACCATTCCTGGTGTCTTCACAGCTGCAAATCATATCCTCAATCCAACCACTTTTGCTGTGCTGAACAGGACAGAAACTTTTTACTATCAATAGTAAAATACTCCATCTGGGTACAAACTGGCACTGTCAGGATCCGACTGAGCCCGTGTTTGGTTCCTGTCAGGATCTGTGCCCGTGTTTGGTTCCTGTCAGGATCTGTGCCCGTGTTTGGTTCCTGTCAGGATCTGTGCCCGTGT
>NW_026625303.1:14589-15748 GCF_030028575.1 Malurus melanocephalus | reverse complement strand
TTGGCCAGCAGCTCCCGCACCTCGCTCTCCACCTGCGGCAGCTTCGGGGGGCTCTGGCTGTCCGGGCGGGGGTCCCGATCCCCCCGGGGGGGGTCCCGATCCTCCCGGGGGAGGTCCCGATCCCCTCGGGGGGGGTCCCCATCCTCCCGGGGGGGGTCTCGCTGCCCCGGGGAGGGCTCCCGATCTTGGGGAGGGGTCTCCCGATCCTGGTGGGGGTCGCGATTCCCGACCCCTCCCCTTTGCCCGGCGTTGGGACCGCCCTTCCTCATCGCCCCCTCCTCKTCCTCCCCGCGACCCCCGGGGGTGGGGGGCGGCTCGGGGGGGTCGCGGTCTCGGGGGTCGCCCCCGCGGGGGTCTCCCCGGTCCAGCCGCTCCATCAGGCGGCTCAGGGTGGTGGCCAAAGTGCGGCTGGCGCGGGTCCGGTCAAACTCGCCCTTGAGCCCCTCGGTCTCCAGCTCGTCCTCCACCTGGGGAGGGGGCACGGCGGGGTCGGGGGGGGCCCGGGATGTCCCCAAGGTGTCCCCAAGCTGTCCCCAAGGTGTTCCCAGGGTGTCCCCAAGGTGTCCCCAGGGTGTCTCCAGAGTGTCCCCAGGGTATCCCCAAGCTGTTCCCAGGGTGTCCCCAGGGTATCCCCAGGGTGTCCCCAAGCTGTTCCCAGGGTGCCCCCAAGGTGTTCCCAGGTTGTCCCCAGAGTGTCCCCAGGATGTCCCCAGAGTGTCCCCAAGCTGTCCCCAGGATGTCCCCAGGGTGTCCCCGGGCTGTCCCCAGGTTATCCCCAAGGTGTCCCCTAGATTGTCCCCAAGGTGTCCCCACAGTGTCCTCCGGGGTGTGCCCAGGTTGTCCCTAGCATGTCCCCCAGACTGTTCCCAGGTTGTCCCCAAGCTGTCCCTGGGGTGTCCCTGGGCTGTCCCCAAGGTATCTGCAGGGTGTCCCCAGGGTGTCCCCAAGCTGTCCCCAAGCTGTCCCCAAGCTGTCCCCAGGGTGTCCCCAGGGTGTCCCCAAGGTGTCCCCAAGCTGTCCCCAGGGTGTCCCCAGGGTGTTTCCAGGTTGTCCCCAAGGTGTCCCCGGGCTTTTCAGGGGGGAGTTGGGGGCTCTCTGGCCCAGGATGTCCCCAGGGTGTCCCCGGGCTGTCCCCAAGGTGTCCCCGGGCTGTCCCAGG
>NW_026625303.1:7372-10428 GCF_030028575.1 Malurus melanocephalus | reverse complement strand
CCCGCCCCTGTCACCTCCTGGTCCCCAACTGTCACATCCTTGGCAGGCTCTGGTGGGTTCCCTGTCACAGGGAGGGACAATTGTCACAGAGGGGACATGGGTGGCACATGGGGGGACATGGATGGCACAGGGGGGACATGGATGGGACAGGAGGGGACACAGATGGGACAGGAGAGGGGGACAGGAGGGGACACGGATGGCACAGGGGGGACACAGATGGGACAAGGGGGGGACATGGCTGTCACATGGGGGGACACGGATGGGACAAGGCAGGTGACATGGATGGCACAGGGGTGACACAGATGGCACAGGGGGACACAGATGGCACAGGTGGGACACTTGTGACAAGGAGGGACAGTTGTCACAGAGGGGACACGAATGGAACAGGGGTGACATGGATGGCACTAGAGATGACACAGATGGCACTGGGGGGGACACAGATGGCACAGGGGGACAAAGATGGCACGGGGGACACACACAGCACAATGGGCACACTTGTCACAGGGAGGGACACAGATGGCACAGGGGTGACACAGATGGCACAGGGAGCTCCAAGCTGTCCCCACAGCGGGGGACACAGATGGCACAGGGGGGACACAGATGGCACAGGAGGTGACACAGATGGCACAGGAGGTGACACAGATGGCACAGGAGGTGACACAGATGGCACAGGGGGACACAGATGGCACGGGGGTGACACAGATGGCACAGGTGACATGGATGGCACAGGGGTGACACAGATGGCACAGGGGGACACAGATGGCACACGGTGGGACATGGATGGCACTGGGGGGGACACGGATGGCATGGGAGGTGACACAGATGGCACTGGGGGGAACACGGATGGCACGGGAGGTGACACAGATAGCATAGGGGTGACACAGATGGCACAGGGGGTCACAGATGGCACAGGGAGCTCCAAGCTGTCCCCACAGCGGGGGACACAGATGGCACAGGGTGACACAGATGGCACAGGGTGACACGGATGGCACAGGGTGACACGGATGGCACAGGGGGACACGGATGGCACTGGGGTGACACAGATGGCACAGGGAGCTCCAAGCTGTCCCCACAGCGGGGGACACGGGCGGTGGTGTCACCGCCAGGATGGGACAGTGGCCGTACCGTCCTGGGTGTCCCCGGGTGTCCCCGCGGTGGCCGCGCTGTCCCTGTCACTCCAGAGCCGCGTGTCCAACGTGCGCAGCTCCTCCGAGATCTCCTCCACCTTGCGCTTGGTGTCAGCTGGGGACAGGGACACCAACGGGGACATGGGGACATGGGACAGGGACACCGATGGGACAGGGACATAGGGACAGCACTACCACCATGGGGACAAGGACATGGATAGGGACACGGGGACAGGGATGGGGACATGGGGACAGGGATGGGGACAGCACTGCCACCGTGGGAACAGGGATGGGGACAGTGCTGCCTCTGGGGGGACAGGGATGGGGACAGGGACAGTGCTGGGATGAAGGGGACAATGGCAGCCTGGGAAAGAGGGGACAGGGCCAGGCTGGAGAGGACAGTGCCAGCCTGGGGACAGGGGTCAGAGCCACTCTGGGGACAGAAGGGGACAGTGCCAGCCCCATACCAGGGGTCAGTGCCATCCTGGGGACAGAATGGACACAGTGCCATCCTGGGGTCACTACCCGCCCCCACCCCAGGGTCCAGCCTGCCCACCCCACCCCAGGGGTCAGTGCCACTCTGGGGTCAGTGCCAGCCCCGTGCCAGAGGTCAGTGCCACTCTGGGGTCAGTGCCATCCTGGGGACAGAATGGACCCCACCCCAGGGGTCAGTGCCAGCCCCATCCCAAGGGTCAATGCCAGCCCTGGGGACAGGGGTCAGTGCCACTCTGGGGACAGGGGGACAGTGCCAGCCCCGCACTAGGGGTCAGTGCCACCCCCATGCCAGGGGTCAGTGCCAGTCTGGGGACAGAATGGACACAACTCCAGGCCTGGGACAGGGGTCAGCACCAGCCCCACGCCAGGGGTCAATGCCAGTCTGGGGACAGGGTCAGTGCCAGCCTGGGGACAGCGTCAGCCCCACCCCAGGGGTCAGTGCCAGTCCCACTCCAGGGGTCAGTGCCAGCCCCACTCCAGAGGTCAGTGCCACTCTGGGGTCAGTGCCAGCCCCTCCCAGGGGTCAGTGCCAGCCCCACTCCAGGGGTCAGTGCCACCCTGCGCCAGAGGTCAGTGCCAGCCTGGGGACAGAATGGACACAGTGCCCGCCACCCCCCAGGGGTCAGTGCCAGCCTTGGGACAGTGACACAGTGCCAGCCCCACCCTGGAGTCTGTGCCAGCCTGGGGACAGAATGGACACAGCCCCAACTCCACCTCAGGGGTCAGTGCCAGTCCCGTGCCAGACGTCAGTGCCACTCTGGGGTCAGTGCCAGCCCCTCCCAGAGGTCAGTGCCAGCCCCACCCCAAGGGTCAGTGCCAGCCCTGGGACAGGGGTCAGTGCCACTCTGGGGACAGTGCCTGCCCCTGTCCCCATGTCCCTGTCCCCATGTCCCCACGCTGTCCCTGTCCCTGTTCCCATGCCATCCCCAGCCAGGGGGTCAGTGCCAGCCCCACGCCAGGGGTCAGTGCCACTCTGGGGTCAGTGCCAGCCCCACGCCAGGGGTCAGCGCCATCCTGGGGACAGAATGGACACAGTGACTGCCCCACCCCAAGGGTCAGTGCCACTCTGGGGTCAGCACCAGCCCTGGGACAGGGGTCAGTGTGAGCCCCACCCCAGGGGTCAGTGCCACCCTGGGACAGGGATCAGTGCCAGCCCTGGGGACAGGGGTCAGTGCCACTCTGGGCTCAATGCCCACCCTCCCTGTCCCCATCCCCGTCCCCATCCCCATCCCCGTCCCCTTGCCTGTGGTCACTCACACACTTGTGCCCGCACGTACTGCACGTACTGCGCGGGGGGCAGCGCGGGCTGGCAGCGGATGGGCAGCGGGGCCAGGCCAGCGGCCGGCCGCAGGAACGGGTGGTGGCAGATGCGCGTGGTGTGAACGGTCAGCACGTACGA
Source organism: Malurus melanocephalus (assembly GCF_030028575.1). Classification (NCBI taxonomy): domain Eukaryota; kingdom Metazoa; phylum Chordata; class Aves; order Passeriformes; family Maluridae; genus Malurus; species Malurus melanocephalus. Next base: position 7,407 of record NW_026625303.1, on the reverse strand, counting down.
GCACGACTGCGGCTCGTCCACCCGTGCGATGTAAT
>NW_026625303.1:5607-7036 GCF_030028575.1 Malurus melanocephalus | reverse complement strand
TGCTCGGCCATCATGGGGACACGGGGGGACACCCTGACACCGGCTCTGTCACCATGGCGACACGGGGATGACATGGGGTCAGGCGGGGTCACTCGGGGTGACACCCTGCTCGGCCATCGCAGGGACATGGGGGTGACACCCTGACACCCTGCTCAGCCACTGTGGGGTCACTCAGGGTCACTTGGGGTGACACCCTGCTCGGCCATCGTGGGGACACAGCAGGTGACACCACAGCACAAGGACACGGGGGTGACACCCTGACACCGGCTCGGTCACTGTGGGGTCACTCAGGGTCACTCGGGGTGACATCCTGCTCAGCCACCATGGGGTCAGGTGGGGTCACTCAGGGTGACACCCTGCTCGGCCACTGCGGGGTAACTCAGGGTCACTCGGGGTGACACCCTGCTCGGCCATCGTGGGGACACGGCAGGTGACACCACAGCACAAGGACACGGGGGTGACACCCTGACACCCTGCTCGGCCATCATGGGGACATGGGGGGGAACACCATGACACCCTGCTCAGCCACCATGGGGTCAGGTGGGGTCACTCGGGGTGACACCCTGCTCGGCCACTGTGGGGTAACTCAGGGTCACTCGGGGTGACACCCTGCTTGGCCATCGAGGGGACAGGGGGTGACACCCTGACACCAGCTCGGTCACCGTGGGGACACGGGGGGACACCCTGACACTGGCTCGGTCACCACGGGGACACAGGGGGGATACCACAGCGCGGGGACACGGGGGTGACACCCTAACACTCTGCTTGGTCACCATGGGGACATGGGGTGACACCCTGACACCGGCTCTGTCACCATGGCGACACGGGGATGACATGGGGTCAGGCGGGGTCACTCGGGGTGACACCCTGCTTGGCCATCACGGGGACATGGGGGTGACACCCTGACACCCTGCTCAGCCACTGCGGGGTCACTCAGGGTCACTCGGGGTGACACCCTGCTCGGCCACCGTGGGGACACGGGGTTGACACCACAGCGCAGGGACACGGGGGTGACACCCTGACACCCTGCTCGGCCATCATGGGGACATGGGGGGGACACCATGACACCCTGCTCAGCCACCATGGGGTCAGGTGGGGTCACTCAGGGTGACACCCTGCTCGGTCACTGCGGGGTAACTCAGGGTCACTCGGGGTGACACCCTGCTCGGCCATCGTGGGGACACGGAGTGACACCAACACCCTGCTCAGCCACCATGGGGAGACACAGGGGGTGACACCCTGACACCCTGCTCGGCCACCATGGGGTGACACCCTGACACCAGCTCGGTCACTGTGGGGACACGGGGGGACACCCTGACACCGGCTCAGTCACCACAGGGACATAGGGTGACACCCTGCTCAGCCACCGCGGGGACACGGGGGTGACACCACAGCGCAGGGACATGGGGTGACACCCTGACACCCTGGT
>NW_026625303.1:3852-5179 GCF_030028575.1 Malurus melanocephalus | reverse complement strand
CAGCGGGAGCCGTTCACGTAGCTCTGGCTGTGGTAGCGCCGCAGCTGGTGCTGCTTGCTGGCCTGGGGACAGGGACAGGGACAGCGTGGGGACATGGGGACAGGGCCATGGGGACAGGGGCAGTGTGGGGACAGGGACAGGGGCATGGGGACAGGGACAGGGACAGCGTGGGTACATGGGGACAGGGCCATGGGGACAGGGCCAGCGTGGGGACAGGGACAGCGTGGGGACACGGGGACAGGGACAGCGTGGGGACAGGGACGGGGTGGCACGGGCATGACACAGGGACATGGAGACATTGGGGACACTGAGGACAATGGGGACATGGGGACAGCATGGGGACAGAGACAGCGTGGGGACAGGGACAGGGACAGTGTGGGGACATGGGGACAGCATGGGGACAGTGTAGGGACACAAGGACAGTGTGGGAATATGGGGACAGGGACAGGGAGTGGCACGGGGATGGCATGGGGACAGGGACAGCATGGGGACACGGGGACAGGGGCATGGGGGTGGCATGGGGACAGAGACGGCGTGGGGACATGGGGACACAGGCGAGGTGGCATGGGAACACAGCTGTCCCCGAGGCAGGGGAACATGGGGCCATCGCTGTCCCCAACAGGGGAACATGGGGACATCACTGTCCGTTCCACCTGCCACTGTCCCCGAGGTGAGGAGACRCGGGGACATGGCTGTCCCCAAGGACATACAGGGACATCACTGTCCRCAGGGGACACAGTGACACCGCTGTCCCCAAGGCCACCCGCACCTTGGCCGTCTCGTCRTCCCAGTCGAAGGCGGACTGGTAATAGCCCAGGACCAGAATGTCACCTTTGATCTCGGACTCTGCGGGAGGGGACACACGGGGCGGGGAGGGGACACTGGGGTCACCGTGTCACCTCCCACTGTCCCTGTGTCCCTCCTGCTGTCCCCGTGTCCCTCCTGTTGTCCTCGCTGTCCCCGTGTCCCTCCTGCTGTCCCAGTGTCCCTCCCGCTGTCCCCAGCGCCCCCAGTGTCACCTCGTCCCTCCCCCTGTCCCGCTGTCCCCATGTCCCTCCCGCTGTCCCCGTGTTCCTCTGTCCCCTCCCACTGTCCCACTGTCCCAGTGTCCCCAGTGTCACCCGTCCCTCCCACTGTCCCCGTGTCCTGCTGTCCCAGTGTCCCCTCATCCCTCCCTCTGTCCCCTCCGCTGTCCCAGTGTCCCCAGCGTCCCCATGTCCCTCCCACTATCCCCGTGTCCCTCCCACTGTCCCCACTGTCCCCATGTCCCTCCCACTGTCCCCATGTCCCTCCCGCTGTCCCTGTATCCCACTGTCCCAGTGTCCCC
>NW_026625303.1:0-1667 GCF_030028575.1 Malurus melanocephalus | reverse complement strand
GACCCCACAGGGACCCCACAGGGACCAGGGACACCCAGGGACCCCAAAGGGACCCCAGAAACACCACAGACCCCACAGAAACCCCAAAAACACCCAGAGACCCCACAGAAACCCAGAGACCCCCAGAGACCCCAAAGGGACCCCAGAGACCCCAAAGGGACCTCAGAGACCCCAACGAGACCCGACAGAGACCCCAAAGGGACCCCAGAAACACCACAGACCCCACAGAAACCCCAGAAACGCCCAGGGACCCCAAAGGGACCCCAGAAACACCACAGACCCCACAGAAACCCCAGAAATGCCCAGGGACCCCAAAGGGACCCCAGAAACACCACAGACCCCACAGAAACCCCAGAAACACCCAGGGACCCCAAAGGGACCCCAGAGACCTCACGGAGACCCTAAAGAGACCAGGGACCCCAAAGGGACCCCCAAAGGGACCCCCAGAGACCCCATAGGGACCCCACAGGGACCAGGGACACCCAGGGACCCCAAAGGGACCCCAAAGGGACCCCAGAAACACCACAGACCCCACAAAAACCCCACAGGGACCCAGAGACCCCACAGGGACCAGGAACCCCACACGGACCTCAGAGACCCCAAAGAGACCCTACAGAGACCCCAAAGGGACCTCAGAGACCCCAAAGAGACCCGACAGAGACCCCAAAGGGACCCCAGAAACACCACAGACCCCACAGAAACCCCAGAAATGCCCAGGGACCCCAAAGGGACCCCAGAGACCCCACGGAGACCCTAAAGAGACCAGGGACCCCACAGAGACCCCCAAAGGGACCCCCAGAGACCCCATAGGGACCCCACAGGGACCAGGGACACCCAGGGACCCAAAAGGGACCCCAGAAACACCACAGACCCCACAGAAACCCAGAGACCCCCAGGGACCCCAAAGGGACCTCAAAGACCCTACAGGGACCAGGGACACCCAGAGAGACCCCAATGACCCCAGAGACCCCACAGTGATCCCACAGACCCCAGAGACCCCACAGTGACCCCACAGAGACCAGAGACACCCAGAGACCCCAGAGACCCTGGAGAGACCCCAGAGACCCTACAGGAACCCCCCAGGGACCCGCCCAGAAACCCCACAGACCCCTTTAGCACCCCACAGAGACCTCACAGGGACCAGGGACCCCAGAGACCCCAAAGAGACCGTACAGAGACCCCAGGGACCCCCACAGACCCCAGGGACCCCCACAACACCCCCAGAGACCCTACACGGACCCCAGGGACACTCACAGACCCAGAGACCCCACAGAGACCCCCAGAGAAACCCCAGACATCCCACAGACACCCTACAGAGCCCCAAGAGACCCCCCCAGGGGCCCCCAGAAAGACCCCAGAGAGACCCCAGAGTGACCCCATAGGCCCCTCCCAGTGACCCCACAGCCTCCCCAGTGACCCCAGAGTGACCCCAGTGACCCCACACCCACACCAGTGACCCCACTGACCCCAGAGTGACCCCAGTGACCCCCCTCAGAGTAACCCCACAGCCTCCCCCAGACTCCACAGTGACTCCACTGACCCCACAGTGATCCCAGCGACCCCACAAACCCGCCAGAGACCCCACCAGTGACCCCAGAAAACCCACAGTGACCCCACAGCACCCCCCAGAGATCCCACTGACCGCTCCTGGCGACCCCACTGACCCC
>NW_026625302.1:13147-14445 GCF_030028575.1 Malurus melanocephalus | reverse complement strand
GCTGTCCCATGGTGTCCATACTGTCCATACTGCTGTCCCATGGTGTCCATACTGCTGTCCCATACTGCTGTCCCATACTGTCCATACTGCTGTCCATACTGTCCATACTGCTGTCCCATACTGCTGTCCCATACTGTCCATACTGCTGTCCCATACTGCTGTCCCATACTGCTGTCCCAGGCTGTCCCATACTGCTGTCCCAGGCTGTCCCAGGCTGTCCCTGCTGCTGTCATGAGCTGAGAACCATGCAGAGCTGAGGCCACTCAGGGCTCTGCTGTGGACACTGCTCCAGTGTCCTTTGTCACCGCTGCTACACTGAAGCACTGACCAAAGACACCCCAGGTGTCCATGCTGAAATCACCACAGGGCTCCCAGCTGGAGGGACTCACTGCACCTCTGCAGCAGAAAACAAAGTTTCACCCCATGCTTTCAGAACAATGTCCTTCTCCAGTGTGTAACTTGTCCCCCAAAACACTGCCAGCCGAGTGTCACCTCAAAATCTCCCACAAATAACCCTGAACAGCTGAAGSCTTGCTGAGAGCTGSAAWGCATCACCCAGGGCTGYAGCCCCAGGAGCTCCTGACCCTCAGGGCAGAGCCASAGAGGCCTCCTGAGCTCCTGACAGGATTTATTTGCTCAAGAACAGCAGCGGGATCTGACACAGAGCTGCTGCTCCYGTCTGGGCAGGGACTGCAGGAAATTCGGGTGTGGGGACTCCTCAGTGTGCTGGGACAGAGCCTGACCCTCCCTGACTGCATGAGGGTCCACACTCACACCCTTAAATCTGACTGAAGAGTTCATTCTGTCCCCAGAGCCTGACCCCCAATGCCTGCACCAGGGTCCACACTGACCCTTAAATCTGACTGAAGAGTTCTTTGTGTCCCCCAGCAGTGCCTGACCCTCCCTGCCTGCATGAGGGTCCACACTCACACCCTTAAATCTGACTGATGAGTTCATTCTGTCCCCCACCAGTGCCTGAGCCTCCCTGCCTGCACATGGGCTCCACACTGAGACCCCTGTATCTGACTGATGAGTTCTTTCTGACTGAAGAGTTCTTTCTGTCCCCCACCAATGCCTGATCCCCCCTGCCTGTACATGGGCTCCACACTCACCTTTATCGGACTGATGAGTTCTTTGTGTCCCCAGTGTCTGCCCCCTCCCCAGGGGCTGTGTCCCCTCACAGCAGATGTGCATGCAGTGTGTGATACTGCACCCTCGCAGTGTGAGCCAGGGAGCAGAACCTGAGTGCTCCTCCAAACCCCCAGAAACTCCCCCCTCACCCTGTTCCAGCACACAAA
>NW_026625302.1:8792-11843 GCF_030028575.1 Malurus melanocephalus | reverse complement strand
TGTGATGGTCACTGGCCATTTCAGCACACAAATAGCCACAGTTACACAGTTGTGATGGTCACTGGCCATTCTGGCACACAAATAGCCACAGTTACACAGTTGTGATGGTCACTGGCCATTTCAGCACACAAATAGCCACATTTACACGAGCTGTGATGGTCACTGGCCATTCTGGCACAGAACACAGCACTGCTCCTGGAAGATGGTGCTGGGCTTGAAAGGGCCGTTGGCCTTTAAATGCAGAAAGAGCAGCAGGCACTGAGTGCACATTAATTTAAAATGTAATTTTTATCCTCTGCCTGGGACTCACGTGGGATTTATGCTATTAAATATTAAATACCAAGACCTTTATGCAATGAGGGAGCTTCACTGAATAAAATGATATTGAACAATGAGATCAGAAGCTTTGCAAACATTAAACATGTCCCAAGTTTCAGCAAGCAGGGTGGGGATCCAGAGGGGATGTGTCCCTCAGCACTGACCCCAGTGGSTCCTGCCCAGGGCTGGGGCTCTGTGTGACCCTGAGTGAGGGGCTCCTCCTGAGAGCTGCTCTGTGCCAGAGTCTGTTCCTGCATGGGGACAAGCACTGCACAGCAAAGCCGGGCTTAGAAAGGCAGATCATCTCCCAGTGGTGCTCAAATGGGGTCTGGACACAGCTCAGCCTAAGCACGGCTTAARGACCCGCTCTGGGTCAGGCACCGCTCTGAAGTTTCTGTATTTTAAGGTTTTCCTAATGCAGAATGTTTGAGCCTTCTCTCACACAAAGTCATTTGTCAGAAAGAACCCAGAGCGTGAACTGGGAGGGGTAAGAGCATCTTGTTTTAGAGCAGAGACTGATCCTCTTTTTGACCAATTCACTGAATTTTCTAAATGGAGAGAGAGGAAAGCTCTTTGTTAAAACACTGATCTAACAAAAATTGAACAGGAAGAAAGGAACTGTCCCAAGTTCTTGAAATGGATTCGATGTCAACATTGAGATTTTTAGAACCGAAGACTAATGTAATGAAAAGTAATTGGAAACCTCTTTGAACTGCTTAAAAAAGATTCTCTTTGGGGAAAACATCCATTTAAGGGGAAATAAAGCAGCGTAAAGGCCTGGAGGCAAAGCAACCTTGAATAAAGTGCATGGGCTGCTTCTGCAGCCCAGGGAGTGAGGGTTCAGGTCAGCAGCCCCAGCTCAGCTGTGCTCCCAAAATACTCTGTCCATCACTGCTATTGGGGAAAAAAACCCAAAAAAAACCAAAACCAGAGAAGCCCAGGCAGCAGGAACACAACCATCACAGAACAATATAAATACAGACATTAGCACAATTTCTGTCAGAACACACGACTGAAGGAATTTCTGCTGTGCCATTTGCAGTTCCASATTTACCCAATGCCACAAGGAGATTTCCAAACATTAAACATGTTCCCTGTGTGCTCTGGAAGGACTCTGTGTACCTTTGGAATGAGCTATCTCCACCATTTCTGTGACATCTGCTCACAGTCCAGCGACCTGCCAAGGACAGATCCAGCCAAAACAGCAATAAAAATCATTTCCAAGGTCAGGGCAGTGCATCACGCTCGGGGCATTACAAAGCTCAGCTTTGCTCTAAGCTGTGTGATAATCAGCACCAGGGACAGCAGGGAGGGCTTTGCACAGGGCATTACTGCTCAATTCCATATGGCTCAGTGAAATTCTGCTCCGTTTTATCTCATGGTTGGAGAGATCAGCTTTCCTTGAAGAGCTGKCAGCAGAGCAGACACAATTCCCACGGTATTTTCCTGTTGGAGCAGCAAAGCCAAGGAGGGGAGTCCCTGCAGGGCTGAGAGGATGAGAGAGCTCTGCAGCAGCAGCGGATGGCAGGACACAGAGAATTCCAGGACAGAGAGGAGAATTGCAGGACACAGAGAATTCCAGGAGACAGAGGAGAATTCCAGGAGACAGAGAATTTCAGGAGACAGAGGAGAATTGCAGGACAGAGGAGAATTCCAGGACACAGAGGAGAATTGCAGGACATGGAGGAGAATTGCAGGACAGAGGAGAACTGCAGGACACAGAGCTGTGCAGGACTGAGAACAATCAGAGGTTGTGGCTGTCACTGTGCAGGTGTTGAGGACAATTCCCCAGAGTTTCTGTGTGACACTGCAGAACTGAGGACAATTCCCCAGAGTTTCTGTGTGACACTGCAGAACTGAGGACAATTCCCCAGAGTTTCTGTGTGACACTGTGCAGGTGTTGAGGACAATCCCCAGAGTTTCTGTGTGACACTGTGAGGACAATTCCCCAGAGTTTCTGTGTGACACTCTCTCCCTCCTGCAGGGTGAGGGATCAGAACAGGCTCTGCCACCCAAAGCAGGACCCCCCAGGACCATCCCCACCCTCTGCCCTGGTGTCCTGTCTGGGCTGCACTTCCTAAAGCACCTGAACTTCCCAAACCTGGGAGAACACACAACAGTCAGTGTGGTCTGGGAGCTTTAGGAACAGATATCATGGTAAATATTGCCGCCTCAATAACGATCCTTCACGCTCCAGCAACTGTTCTTCCACCAATATTTGGATGTGTTCACTTAGAGCCATCACAAATGACTCATTGCTGTCCCCAGACACCAACCAGAGGCACCATCAGAAACGTTCTGACCACAGGCAGGTGCAATAACATTGATCAAGGTGTTTGACACTTAAAGACACGAGCAAAGGAACGTGATAAACTGCCAGCACTGTGCGCAGGAAACACAATGTTCTGTCTTTGGGAAATAGCACCTGGCAGGGAAGGGACTTTGACTCTGTTCTGTGTGGACAAAAGCTTTCAAATGACCCAGGAAATCCAGGTGATGTCTCAGAGCAGAACCGAGGCAAAATGACCCTGGAGCCTTGAACACAGAGTGTCCCTTGAACACAGAGTGTCCCTGAACACAGAGTGTCCCTGCTCCGTGTCCCTGCTCAGAGTGTGCTCAGAGTGTCCCTGCTCAGAGTGTCCCTGCTCAGAGTGTGCTCAGAGTGTCCCTGCTCAGAGTGTCCCTGCTCAGGGTGTCCCTGCTCAGAGTGTCCCTGCTCAGGGCATCACAAGA
>NW_026625302.1:6588-8215 GCF_030028575.1 Malurus melanocephalus | reverse complement strand
TTTGTCCCACCCTCTCACAAACTGGAAATGAATCCACGTCTCAGCCTCTCCTGGCAAACACCTCTGCACATTTCCTTCCTGCCCCACATATATTCCAATTCTACCTAAACTGGGCATTAGATGCCAACGAGATCACTGTGTGGATGTGCCCAGTTTGTACAAAAATTTCCATCTCAGGCAGATAAAATATTTTTGTTATTTTAAGCTTCTGCTACTTAAAAAAAAAAAAAAGGTAGCAAGAGGCTGGAAAAGGCAGCTTAATAAAATAAAGGAACAAAGGTGGGGAGCACAGAAGAGACGCTGCATCATGAACCAGTGAAGGGGATTCCCAAACACATTTTGTGTGGGTGAGAGATGCTCTGCATTAAAATGAGAGCCCAAACACACCTCAGGGACACAGCCCATGAGTCAGGAGTGCTGCTGGGGCCAAGCACAGGCACTCCCACCCCAATCCCCTCCACCCATCCCCTCTGCCCACGGACACCCCAGACTGCRTTTGGGGAAGCGTTTGGCTCACCCTGAGCAGAGGATCCTGCCCTGGAATGAGGAKGAGATGCTCTCCTGCTCTGTCACTGTTTCACACAAAGTGCCACCTCTTCCAGCAGCCCCAGGGCTGGGATGTGCACATGGCAAAATTAGGAAAATGCTGTTGCTGAGAAATGCTTTTCCTGGCAAACCAGTGTGGCAAATTCCCTGGRAAAGTGAAGAATTCTAAAGGGCAGTGCAAAATAATGGATTGCTACAGGAAAGGTGGTTTGACAGCAGCTGCTCAATTTGAATTCAATGAGAGGAAAAACACAGCGGGGCCTAAACAGGAGTGCTGACCATGAGGTAGAGTTTCCTGGAACTGAAGTGAAAAGGMTAATTCATCAAGCTGTAATGAGAACCTCATTGTCATTCATCTCTTATTGTGGATATTTGCAGGCAGGGGACTGGATGTCAYGGGAAAACCCTGTAATTAATTTGTCTCTGTTGTGTGAAAGGTAACAGATCTCAACAATGGGTTCTGTCGCAGCACAGCTGCCTCAAATAAAAATCAAGGTGATTATTCAGGTATTATTTCTACTTCCATCCAAGGAAAAGTAAACAGCTGCAGAAAAACTSGAACCATGGAAAATTCACCATTTGACAGAAGGAAAGGCACAGAAAACCCCTTCCAAAAATCATCTCCTTGGGGAGCAGTGTGAGGATGAGTCTCCATGTGGGGCACTGGAGCTGAAGGAAACTCTCCATGGGGAGGATGGCACTCACTGCATCACCATCCATCAGCAGGGCAGCGTTAAAAACCCCAAACACAGCACAGGGAGCTCCTCAGACACCCCAGAACTGCAGGGAAATCTTCACACTCTGGGCTGAAGCGATTGGATTGTCCCCAAGAGCACGTATCCTCACACAGATCCTCACACAGATCCTCACACTGATGCACTGAAGGGATTGGATTGTCCCCATGTCACACTCTGGGGCTGAAGGGATGGGATTCTCCCCCATAGCACAGATCCTCACACAGATCCTCACACAGATCCTCACCCTGGGCTGAAGGGATTGGATTCTCCCCACAGTTCTCCTCTCTGCCAAAGCAGCTGCTCCTCTCCTCTCCTCTCCTCTCCTCTCCTCTCCTCTCCTCTCC
>NW_026625302.1:0-6273 GCF_030028575.1 Malurus melanocephalus | reverse complement strand
TGCTGCCCTGGCTGAAGTCAACAACAGGATTTTCATTGACTTCAATGATCCTGAGCTGTGCTTTGAAAGAAAATTTACCAAATCAAGCCAAATAAACCAAACCAAAACTAGCAGGATCCCTCCCAGAGAAAGCAAATGTAATTCAACTTCCTTCTTTAATTTGAATTCCAGAACTCTAAGACATCAAAATGTTGGGTCTTTTTTTGTTTTCAAAATCAAATTTCTGCAAGCTTTTCTCATTGCTTTGGATCAAATCTCACAAACAACTAGGATTTGCAAGCRCCAGCATTCAGCCAAAATCAGACASCACAGCAAACACCTGAGGGTGGCAGTGGGGTTGGGGTGCCCCCTGAGGATCTGCTGCTGCTGGTGATAAAACAATAATCACATCTTGAAGGGAAAATACAGATTAGAAATGAGAGCACTGAGCTGCAGCGGTGGCAGAGCCGTGGAGACACTGAATCAGACAGAGCAGGGAACTCAGAGGAGAGCAGGGGTAGGACTGGAGACCACGGGGGTTCCTTGGGAGGAGAACATTCCTGGAGGGAGAACATCCCTTAAAGGAGAACATTCCTGGAGGGAGAACATTCCTGGAGGGAGAACATCCCTGGAAAGAGAAAATTCCAGAAAGGAGAACATCCATGGAAGGAGAACATCCCTGCAAGGAGAACATTCCTGGAAAGGAGAACATCCCTGGAGAGAGAACATCCCTGGAAGGAGAATATCCCTGGAGGGAGAACATTCCTGGAAGGAGAACATCCATGGAAGGAGAACATTCCGGAAAGGAGAACATCCCTGGAGGGAGAACATTCCTGGAGGGAGAACATCCCTGGAGAGAGAACATCCCTGGAGGGAGAACATTCCCTGCAAGGAGAACATCCCTGGAGGGAGAACATCCCTGGAGGGAGAACATCCCTGGAGGGAGAACATCCCTGGAGGGAGAACATCCCCGAAAGGAGAACATCCCTGGAGGGAGAACATCCCTGGAAGGTCCCTGGGCTCTCACTTGAAGGCAGATTTGCAAAGCTGTGGGATCTCAGTCTGATCAGGGGATGGCACTGCCAACACCACACTGTGACTGTGCAGTGTGAGTGACCAACACAGCAGAGGAAAATCATTTGAGATGTGATGATGATGATTGGCACAAAAATATCCACCTTGATTTGAGAGCCATCCATAATCCTCATCCATAATCCTCATCCATAATCCTCATCCATAATTCTGAATGTGTGGCAGCACAGAGAGCAGGAGTTCCACAGCGTTTCATTTGTTTGTGGGCACTAAATCTGGGTGAACATTGACCCCTCATGCTGTGAGGCTGAGCAATGACTGAAGATCATTTCCACAATTGTGCAGGAGCTCAGGAGGCTCCCAGGAGCAGCAGAACTGCCTGAACTGCCTTTGGTAGAAACAGTGCCACAGACAGCTCTGCCCTTTGCAAAGATTGACCAGAAATGGATGGGAACGGGTCAGGGTCAGCTCAGAGAGTTTGGGGTTGAGCTGAGAGCCCTGCTCCCATCCTGCAGCTCCAAACCTCGTGGAGCAAGAGCAAAGACAAGGGATTGGGACAGCTGGGGCTGCACAGATTATCAGAGTGGATGATGTATGGATGTGTAAAAGGAAGAAAGAGCAGTCTGGGTGGTGTTTGCAGCCAATGTGCTTGGTGAGATAATTAAAGAGATGAGAAGGAAATTACAGTCAGTGSAAGTCAGGTAGTTGATGTCTGGGAAAGGAAATCCCATCCTGCTGCCAGAGCTGCCCCTCACGGGCACGGCTCTGCTCAGGGCAGAATTGGCTTTTGGGAGGAGGAAAAACAGCAAAGACTGACAGAAAAGGCAAAGAAACACCACTGAGCCCTGAAATACAAAAGCAACAGCAATTTGGGTGTTCCTAGAGATGAGATCCTATTTTTCTTTTGCTTTACTCTCGACATTAAAACAACCAGGGTGCTCACCAATAAACTGATGAATCCACAAATATGTAGATCCCCGGGGTTTTTAAAATGATTTTTTTCTGTTTGCTGATGTGGTTGGAATTCAGCCTTTGAGGATGTTCTTACCAGCTGGGATTTACCAGAGGATACGTTTCTTCCTCTGTTTTGCTGGAAACCATGAGGAACAAAATCAYAATGAATTCCTCTTTTCCCTTTTCCTTCTGCACCACCTGACTCCCATATCCTGTCCCACCCTCCACGTTCATCATCTACCAAAACAGACACTCATTTCCCAGAGACTTTCTCAGCCTTCTCAAGATAATGCTCAATGAAATACTTTGCATGGGCTTCCCTCTTTTAAATGGACTTGTTTTGTTTTTTTTTTGTTTAAAAAGCTGTTGGAGTAAGGAGTTTCCTCTACTCTGTTAATCCCAGTTCCCTGCACATGCAGACAAACCTTAAACCGGCCCTACTGAAAGCCAGAAAACCTTAAAGGGCAGAAACAGAACTCTCTGACACTGCCATCAATAACAGTGTGCCAGAAGGAAAGCACTGAATGTCTTCAGAAGTCCACGGGAAGAAAAAAGCAAGAGAATGTTTTTCTTTAACTATTTCCTCTTGATTTCTTTAACTGTTTTTCTTTAGCTATTTCCTCTTGATTTCTTTAACTGTTTTTCTTTCACTATTTCCTGTTGATTTCTTTAACTGTTTTTCTTTCACTATTTCCTCTTGATTCTTTAACTGTTTTTCTTTAACTATTTCCTCTTGATTCTTTAACTGTTTTTCTTTAACTATTTCCTCTTGATTCTTTAACTGTTTAACTATTTCCTCTTGATTCTTTAACTGTTTTTCCTTAAACTATTTCCTGTTGATTTCTTTAACTGTTTTTCTTTAACCATTTCCTCTTGGTTCTTTGCCCAGCAGGTGCACAGGGGATGCAATGGTCCAGGAGCTCAGGATCAGCCCCACGGTGGAGCTCAGGGATGGGCTCAGACCCTGCAGAGCTCCCATTGGAACCCAAACCCAACAGGAACACCCCAAACAGCTCCCAGGGTCCACCTGAGCCCGAGGATGCTCTGCAAAATCTGCTCCTGACTGACATTYCCCTCCTTTAATTTAAATTTCCTTTAATTAAAAAGTTTCTTTTTTCCCATTAGGTTTTCTCCAGTTGCAGTTGTTGTGGTTTGGGTCCAGTTTGCTCCCTGGGCATGACAGGTTGCTTAGCAGCCAGGTTTAAAGTTCGATTATTGTATTAATATTGATGCTATCATTGCGTGAATCATGGTTCCTGGAGGAGGAATAATTTCAGTTTCTTTAAAATATTGATTTTGGAAGCAGACCAAAGTGGAGGCACGTGGGGCTGAATCCTGCTGGCATTCAGCTCGAGAATGAGCAGCACCAACTGTGCTGGGTGGATGGAGAGGGGAAGAGCAGATGGAAATTCTGGGAGTGTTCAATGGAGCTGCCCTGCACTGGGGCACAAACCCAGGAAAACACAAAACGTTCCTGCATTCAAAGGAGCTGATGTTCTCATGTGTACAGGAATAACTTTTTCTTGCAGTCAGAGATTTCCAAGGTCATTAACATGAGCRCTAGAAATCTTATCTGGAATCTCTAGAATATGATCAGAAGTCAAMAGTAGTCACCAATGCCGAGTTCTGTCGAGAATCTCAATATTTCCCACATAAAATACAAAAAATGGGTTGTATAAATAACAGTCTGTGAAAATGTCCTTAATGGGCTGTGCTTTGACACATCTTTAAGATCATAAACKTCACTCTTTTTAATGTTTTTGGTAAGACTTGTAATGAAAAAAGACAATTCTGAAGTCCTGACATTAATAAGTCTATTGTAAAAAGGTCACCTTCCCCTAAGAATGTTTTATTATCAGCRGAGCAGAATAGCTGTGAATATGTAATGACTTTTATCTGATGATTGCYCTGTATTCTTTCTAAGGAAAGATGGCTTCAGATGTTGATAATTTACATATAAGCATTGAAGTGTTTGGCAGCAGAAAAACAAACGGGTTCAGAGAAATTAATTATAAAGCAGCCATAGAAGAGACGTGAAAATTAACTTGTGATCTTCATGTGTTTCTGAGAGGTTTTAAAAACCACCACAGGACTGTCTGTCCCCTGGGACTCCAGTGCACGGCTGCAGTCAAATGCACCCTTGAGATTCTGCAAAAATCACTGGGAAGGCTCCTTCTCACTCTGGGGTAGAAACTGCACACTGGCATTGAGCAGAAATTAATGGGTTGGGAGGTACACAGAGAGAAGATTATATAGATATAGATATAGATATAGATATAGATACAGATAGAGATATAGATATAGATATACATATAGATAGAGATAGAGATATAGATAGATAGAGATATAGATAGATAGATAGATAGATAGATAGATAGATAGATAGATAGATAGATATAGATATAGATATAGATATAGATATAGATATAGATATAGATATAGATATATAGATATACATATACATAGAGAGATATAGATAGAGATAGAGATAGATATATAGATTAGATATAGATAGATGATATAGCTATATAGATATAGAGATATAGATACAGATATATAGATATATACAGATATAGATACAGATACAGATACAGATATAGATATAGATGATATAGATATAGATATATAGATATAGATATAGATATAGATATAGATATAGATATAGATATAGATATAGATATAGATTATATAGATAGATATAGATATAGATATAGATATAGATATAGGTATAGATATAGATATAGGTATAGATACAGATATTACAGATACAGATACAGATATAGATATAGATATAGATTTAGATATAGATGATATAGATATAGATATATAGATATATAGATATATAGATATATAGATATAGATATAGATATAGATATAGATATAGATATAGATATAGATATAGAGATATAGATATAGATTAGATAGATAGATAGATAGATAGATAGATAGATAGATAGATAGATAGATAGATACAGGGACTTGGCCAAACAGGACAAGAGACCCCAAAATCACTCCAGAATGCAGTAAAAGCACGAGGATGAGCAACTGCAGCTCTCCAGGAGTCAGAGAAGCTGAACTTTGAGGTTTTTCCAAGCATGTCCTGTGCCATTTGCACCAATTACAGGATTTCTGTCCAGCCTCCCCTCCAGTCTGGAGCCTAAATATGAAACAGGAGGAGCCTTAATCTCTCTGTATCAGGAAATGGGTATTTAACCTAATTTTTTTCAAACCCTAATTGCATCCTTATTCTTCCTTATCCTGAGCTAATAAATGAGGCATTCCAGATTCCACCCTGGCATTTCAGCACACCATAAAAAACACACAGCAGATTAAGCAGCCATTATCTGTGTGGAGCATTCCCAGGCAGTGCAGCTCCAAYGCCACATTTCACAGATGGGTTCAGTGACTGCTGCTCTGGGAGGGCAAGAGCAGCGGGATGGGCTCATTAAACCAAACTAACAACCTAATTTGGGACTGCTTCTTCTGTTTTACTGCAATGAGCGTGAGGTGGTTTGTGCTTTCTCCTTTCTGTCACCAGAGCATCTTTGTGAACTGGAGAAATCCAGTGATGGCATCCCCAGAGCAGACACCACCCCAAGAGAAGCCACGGGCACTGAGGGGTTTGTGAGGGACTGTGCTCGTGTTTCCATTAAAGAATGGACTCTGACAGATCAAAATATTCACATYTGCCACAAAACTTGCTTCATTTTTCATCCTGCCATGGATGAAACACCTTCTTCATGTCTTTTACATCCAGGAAATTATTGCTTTATCTGGTGTTGTCCAACCTGTTTTCCATTCCTGATCTCCATTCCCGTAGAAAGCTGAACATTAATTGGTATTCAGTGAATAAATTGTCATTACTTTTATTAATTGTATCACATTGTTCAACACCCAAGGTAAGGGAATTGCTGTTCTCAATACCAAACAATGATGCTGCTCCTGTCAGGAGTTCACAAAGCTCAGGTTAATCTGTGTTGGTGTCTGATTCAGAGATGCAAGAACAGGCTGCTCCAGCTCCTACACAGACAGAATTTATTCCACCCCATCTCAGAAGAGATAAAGGTTTTGTTCAGAGCCTGCTAAGAAGATRCAGGAACTGGAATAGATCTGAAAAAAAGGTTGTGTTCATGGGGCAGCAAGGACTCGCAGAACATCTGCAGGAGCCTTGAATCCTGGAATGCCTGAGATTTTCATGTGCTGGACAAGCATGTTCTTTTCTTTTCTTTTCTTTTCTTTTCTTTTCTTTTCTTTTCTTTTCTTTTCTTTTCTTTTCTTTTCTTTTCTTTTCTTTTCTTTTCTTTTCTT
>NW_026625301.1:15847-16225 GCF_030028575.1 Malurus melanocephalus | reverse complement strand
GGGGACACTGGGGACACACACTGGGGACACTGAGGACACACACTGGGGACACTGGGGACACACACTGGGGACACTGGGAACACTGGGGACACCCCCGGGGCCTGTCCCCAGCGCTGCCAAGGACAAGGAGCCCCCAGTGAGGTGCCAACCCCTGCCTGGGGCGCAGACACGCCCGAATGAGCCAATTTATCCATTTTGGGATGAACAGGAGGGTCTGGGTTAGTGTTGGGGTTCAAAGTTAGGGTTGGGATTAAAGTCCTGGAGATGGAGGAACGGGGGGAGGGGAAGAGGAAGAGGAAGAGGAAGAGGAAGAGGAAGAGGAAGAGGAAGAGGAAGAGGAAGAGGAAGAGGAAGAGGAAGAGGAAGAGGAAGAGGAAG
>NW_026625301.1:9698-15717 GCF_030028575.1 Malurus melanocephalus | reverse complement strand
GGAAGAGGAAGAGGAAGAGGAAGAGGAAGAGGAAGAGGAAGAGGAAGAGGAAGAGGAAGAGGAAGAGGAAGAGGAAGAGGAAGAGGAAGAGGAAGAGGAGAGAGCCTCAGCAAAACCGAGCTGATCACATCTCCTTTCCTGTCGGCTTTAGGGAGGCAGATTTCGGGTTTAGGGAGGCAGCTTTTGGGTTTAGGGAGGGAGATTTTGGGTTTAGAGAGACAGATTTGGGGTTTCGGGTTTAGGGCGGCAGATTTTGGGTTTTGGGTTTTGGGAGGCAGACTTTGGGTTTAGGGAAGCAGACTTTTGGTTCCGGGTTTAGGGAGGCAGATTTGGGGTTTCGGGTTTTAGGAGGCAGATTTTGGGTTTAGAGAGGCAGATTTGGGGGTTTGAGTTTAGGGAGGCAGACTTTGGGTTTCGGGTTTAGGGCTGCAGATTTTGGGTTTAGGGTGGCCGATTTTGGTCCCGCTCAGCAGCGGCCCCGGCGGCGCTCACAGCAGCAGATCCGAGGGGCTGAGCCCGGACCGGGCTGGGGGCTCGCCCCTCACCCCCATCGGCAGCTCCACATTCAGAAAAGGGGATTTGGGAGCTGAAAGGGAGCGGGAAGGGCGGGCACTGCCAGCCGGGGCACCTCCAGCCCCTCGGGGACCCGCGATTCCCGTTCCCCTCATTCCCAGAAATTCAAGAGGAGCCGGATCAACCATCCAGGGCTCAGCCGGGGCACCTCCAGCCCCTCGGGGACCTGCAGTTCCCGTTCCCCTCATCCCCAGAAATCCGAGAGGAGCCGGCTCAGCCATCCCGGACTCATCCGGCAGCGGGAGCGGCCGCTCCTCCCGCGGGCTAATGCTCCATATTTTCCTTTCCCTCTCCATTTTCCCATCTAAGAGCCCATCCCGGGCTCGCTGATTTCTCTCCTGGCTGCTCCCGCCGGCGATTATTCCCCGCAATTTCCATTTAATGACAAGGCTGGGGCGGGCTGGAGGGAGGAGATGTCACACGGTGGCGGTTTAACGGCGACAGGAGGGGAGGAGGGGACATTCGAAGGGGTGGCGCAGGAATGCAGGTGGCTCTGGAGCACCCATGGCATTGTCACCCGCCGCTGAACCGGTGCCACATCCCTTCCCAGCCCGGAGCTTTCCAGCGCTCGTCATTAATGATTTATGCTTAATTAGGCTGTTCTGGCCAGGCGGAACATCCCCTGGCATCCTCGGCACCGGGGTGTCTGGGAACAGCCGGCCTTGGCAAGAATTCCCAACTCTCGCTCAGGTAGAGTGGAAATAATGACACAGCAACACGGAGGGCTCGGGTTTCACGGATTCGTTTGGTTCATCGGGCGCCCGACCCCAAATTTGGGGGTGAGGGGTATACGGAAAACGCATGGATCCATAAAAATAGGGATTGGGAACACACGGATCCATAAAAGCAGGGATTGGGAACACACGGATCCACAAAAACAGGGATTGGAGATGCACAGATCCACAAAAACAGCACGGGATTCCTCAGGTCCGCGTTGTCCCGGGAGCATCCCTGTCCCCGGGGCAGCATTCCAGACCGGTCCCAGTGCCCGGTAGGGTCAGCGGATCCCAGGGCAGCGTTTTCGACCGGTCCTGGTGTCCGGTGCCCCGCGGATCCCAGATCACCGTTCCAGGCCGGTCCCGGTGCCCGGTGGATTCAAGGTCAGAGTTCCCGACCGGTCCCAGTGCCCCGCGGACCCCACGGCAGCATTCCCGGTGCCGGTCCCGGTGCCCCGCGGATCCAAGGGCAGAGTTCCAAGCCAGCCCCGGTGCCCCGCGGGGTCAGAAGATTCAAGGTCAGAGTTCCAGGTTGGTCCCGGTGCCTGGCGGATCCCAGGGCAGAGTTCCCAACCGGTCCCGATGTCCCGGTGCCCGGTGGATCCGAGGTCACTGTTCCAGACCGGCTCCGGTGCCCGGTGGATCCCGGGGCAGCGTTCCCGACCGGTCCCGGTGCCCGGCGGGGTCAGCGGATCCCAGGGCAGCGTTCTCGACCGGTCCCGGTGCCCCGCGGGGTCAGAAGATTCAAGTTCAGAGTTCCAGGCCGGTCCCGGTGCCCGGTGTATCCAAGGTCACCGTTCCAGCCTGGTCCCGGTGCCCGGTGGATCCAAGGTCACCATTCCCAACCGGTCCCGGTGCCCCGCGGGTCCCAGGGCACTGTTCCCGGCTGGTCCGGTGTCCCCGTGCCCGGTGGATCCGAGGTCACCGTTCCAGCCCGGTCCCGGTGACCCGCGGGGTCAGAAGATTCAGGGTCACCGTTCCAGATCGGCTCCGGTGCCCGGCGGATCCAAGGTCACCGTTCCAGCCCGGTCCCGGTGCCCCGCGGGCTCAGCCCATCCCCGGCCCCGCCGCAGCGCTCGGGAGCCACCGCGCTGCTGGAGGCGACAGCTCTGTCGCGATTGCCGCTCCAGCGGCAGCTCCTGGCGAGCTCCCGCCGTTTCCAGTCCTGGCAGTGGCCGAGCAGCGCGCCGAGCCCTGGCCCCGCTCCAGCGGCTGGAATTGTGCCTGCCGAGGCTCCCCGGCTGTGCCGGGAGGAGGGAGCGCAGCTCTTTGGGAGCAGGAGGGGAGGGGGTTCCCTGCAGAGCCCCCGCCCGGCCGTGGTTCTCCAGCAAATCCGAAATTCTGGGGGGTTCCGGGGGTCTTTCCCCGCTCACAAATCTGTGACATTTCCCTGAAAGGCTTTCCTTTTCTAGTGTAACCAACAAAACCAAGATTTTGGGGGGCTTCTTTCACCCTCCGAGGCTCTGGGGATCCTTTAACCCTTCTGAGGGTCCTTCCCCCATTTCAGTGTAACCAGTGTGAGTCTCCAGGATTTTGGGGGGCTTCTTTCACCCTCCAAGGGTTTGGGAATCCTTTAACCTTTCGGAGAGCCTTTTCCCCCCTTCCCGACCGGTGACACGCCCCTGAGACATCCTCCCCTTCCAGTGTAACCAGTGCGAGTCTCCAGCAAACCCAGTTTTTTTGGGGGTCTCCTTTCATCCCCCGAGCGATCCCGGGGGTCCTTTAACCCTTCTGAGGGCCTTTTCCCCCTTTCCAGACCAGCGACACTTCCCTTCTGAGGGTCTGGGGATCCTTTAACCCCTCTGAGGGTCCTTCCCCCTTTCAGTGTAACCAGTGTGAGTCTCCAGGATTTTGGGGGCTTTCTTTCACCCTCCGAGGGTTTGGGGATCCTTTAACCCCTCTGAGAGTCCTTCTCCCCCTGAGATACCCTCCCCTTCCAGTGTAACCATCTCCAGCAAACCCAGTTTTTTTGGGGTCTCCTTTCATCCCCCGAGGCTCTGGGGATCCTTTAACCCTTCTGAGGGCCCTTTCCCTCTTTCCAGATCAGCTACTCTCCCCTTCTGAGGGTCTGGGGATCCTTTAACCCCTCTGAGAATCCTTCTCCCCCCGGAGATACCCTCCCCTTCCAGTGTAACCATCTCCAGCAAACCCAGTTTTTTTGGGATCTCCTTTCATCCCCCGAGGGACCCGGGGGTCCTTTAACCTTTCTGAGGGCCCTTTCCCCCTTTCCAGACCAGCTACTCTCCCCTTCTGAGGGTCTGGGGATCCTTTAACCCCTCTGAGGGTCCTTCTCCCTCTGAGACATTCTCCCCTTTTAGTGTAACCAGTATGAGTGTCCAGGATTTTGGGGGCTTTCTTTCACTCTCCGAGGCTCTGAGGATCCTTTAACCTTTCTGAGGGCCTTTTCCCCGCTTCCCGACCGGTGACACGCCCTTGAAACATCCTCCCCTTCCAGAGTAACCAGTGTGAGTCTCCAGGATTTTGGGGGGGTCCTTTCACCCTCCGAGGGTTTGGGATCCTTTAACCCTTCTGAGGGTCCTTCCCCCCTGAGATACCTTCCCTTTCCAGTGTAACCATCTCCAGTAAACCCAGGTTTTTTGGGGGTCTCCTTTCATCCCCCGAGGGACCCGGGGATCCTTTAACCCTTCTGAGGGCCTTTTCCCCCGTTCCCGACCGGTGACACTTCCCTTCTGAGGGTCTGGGGATCCTTTAATCCTTCTGAGGGTCCTTCTCCCCCTGAGACATTTTCCCCTTCCAGTGTAACCAGGGTGAGTCTCCAGGATTTTGGGGGGTCCTTTCACCCTCCGAGGGTTTGGGGATCCTTTAACCCCTCTGAGAATCCTTCCCCCCTTCCCGACCGGTGACACGCCCTTGAAACATCCTCCCATTCCAGTGTAACCAGTGTGAGTGTCCAGGATTTTGGGGTTTCCTTTCACCCTCCATGTGTTTGGGGATCCTTTAACCCTTCTGAGGGCCTTTTCCCCCGTTCCCGACCGGTGACACTTCCCTTCTGAGGGTCTGGGGATCCTTTAACCCCGCTGAGGGTCCTTCTCCCCCTGAGACATCCTCCCCTTCCAGTGTAACCGGTCTGACTCTCCAGGATTTTGGGGTTTTCTTTCACCCTCCGAGGCTCTGGGGATCCCTTAACCCCTCTGATGGTCCTTCCCCCTTCCAGTGTAACCAGTCTGAGTCTCCAGGATTTTGGGGGCTTTCTTTCACCCTCCGAGGGTTTGGGGATCCTTTAACCCTTCTGAGGGTCCTCCCCCCCGAGATACCCTCCCCTTCCAGTGTCACCATCTCCAGCAAACCCAGTTTTTTTGGGGTCTCCTTTCGTCCCCCGAGGCTCTGGGGATCCTTTAACCCATCTGAGGGTCCTTCTCCCTCTGAGACATTCTCCCCTTTTAGTGTAACCAGTATGAGTGTCCAGGATTTTGGGGGCTTTCTTTCACCCTCCAAGGCTCTGGGGATCCTTTAACCCTTCTGAGAATCCTTCCCCGCTTCCTGACCGGTGACACGCCCTTGAAACATCCTCCCCTTCCAGTGTAACCAGTGTGAGTGTCCAGGATTTTGGGGGGTCCTTTCACCCTCCGAGGCTCTGGGGATCCTTTAACCCCTCTGAGGCTCCTTCTCCCCCTGAGACATCCTCCCCTTCCNCAAATCTGTGACATTTCCCTGAAAGGCTTTCCTTTTCTAGTGTAACCAACAAAACCAGGATTTGGGGGGCTCCTTTCACCCTCCGAGGCTCTGGGGATCCTTTAACCTTTCTGAGGGTCCTTCCCCCCTTTCAGTCTGACTCTCCAGGATTTTGGGGGGCTTCTTTCACCCTCCGAGGGTCTGAAGATCCTTTAACCTTTCTGACGGCCTTTTCCCCCTTTCCAGACCAGGGACACGCCCCTGAGACATCCTCCCCTTCCAGTGTAACCAGTGTGAGTTTCCAGCATTTTGGGATTTTCTTGCACCTCCCAAGGCTCTGGGGATCCTTGAACCCCTCTGAGGGTCCTTCCCCCATTTCAGTGTAACCCGTCTGAGTCTCCAGGATTTTGGGGGCTTTCTTTCACCCTCCGAGGGTTTGGGGGTCCTTTAACCCTTCTGAGGGTACTTCCCCCCTGAGATACCCTCCCCTTCCAGTGTAACCAGTGACAGTCTCCAGCAAACCCAGTTTTTTTGGGGGTCTCCTTTCATCCCCCGAGGGACCCGGGGGTCCTTTAACCTTTCTGAGGGCCTTTTCCTCCTTTCCAGATCAGCGACACGCCCCTTCTGAGGGTCTGGGGATCCTTTAACCCCTCTGAGAATCCTTCCCCCCTTCCCGACCGGTGACACGCCCTTGAGACATCCTCCCCTTCCAGTGTAACCAGTGTGAGTGTCCAGGATTTTGGGGTTTTCTTTCACCCTCCGAGGCTCTGGGGATCCCTTAACCCCTCTGAGGGTCCTTCCCCCTTTCAGTGTAACCAGTGTGAGTCTCCAGGATTTTGGGGGGCTTCTTTCACTCTCCAAGGGTTTGGGGATCCTTTAACCCTTCTGAGGGCCCTTTCCCCCTTTCCAGACCAGCGACACGCCCCTTCTGAGGGTCTGGGGATCCTTTAACCCTGCTGAGGGTCATTCTCCCCCTGAGACATCCTCCCCTTCCAGTGTAACCAGTGTGAGTCTCCAGGATTTTGGGGGGTCCTTTCACCCTCCGAGGCTCTGGGGATCCTTTAACCCCTCTGAGGCTCCTTCTCCCCCTGAGACAT
>NW_026625301.1:6277-6873 GCF_030028575.1 Malurus melanocephalus | reverse complement strand
ATTTTCCCCTGGTTCTGGGGGCTGCAGCCGGGTGTGTGCTCAGGGAACGGGGTGAGGATGATGAGAACACAAATCACATCGGCACGGGGCCAGGCTAATTRGAAACAGAAAGGAGTCTGGGGTGTCCGTGAGCCCAGAATCACGGAAAAGTGGATCTGTGAGTCAGTGATGGAGTTTTTAACTCGATTACCGCGGGGGCTGATGCACAGACTCATCCCGACACCCCCGCTTCCCTCCCGAGCCGGGATCAACCCGCCCTGCCAGGCTCCTCCATCCCGGCTCCTGCTCCAAATGGGATCAGCTTTTCCTGATCTGGTGACTCCTCTCCCTTCCCTGGGTATTTCCCATCCCAAAAATGGGCGCTCAAAACCTCAGTCGGGGTCGATGCTTCCCGATTTTCCTGGGTTGGATCTTCCCAGGAGCAGCCGGGGCTGGGGCGAGGTCGGTGCTGAGCCCTGTGGGGTGCGGGGCAGAGCCCGAAGGGGCCGCGCTCCATAAATCCCGTGGAGACGGCGGCTCCATCTCCATCTCCATCTCAATTATTGTTTCCTCATGCGCGGGGCCGTGAATCATCTCCCGGCTGGGTCAGCGGGATC
>NW_026625301.1:2558-4424 GCF_030028575.1 Malurus melanocephalus | reverse complement strand
GGGGTGGCCTCGTTGTCCATCGCCAGGCAGGGGATGCTCCGTGCTGGAGGATGTGGGATGGTGAGTTCACAGGGGTCGTGTTGATCCTGCAGGATTTCTGCAGCCCCACGAGGATTTCCATCTGTTGACGCCACCAAAAGGCTGTCAGGGCAGAAAGRGGAAGGATCCCGCTTTTGTGGGAATGTAAATCCAGCAGGGAATCTCAGCAGGGAGCTGAGGGGGGCAGGGAAAGCKTTCAGCATCCCATGGGATGCTGGTGGGATCTGCTGGGAGAGCAAGGCCCTGGCTGGGAAAAAAAACCTTCCTTAATTAAGCTTTATTAGTACATTTATCCTTCCATCACACACGTTATGATATTCCTTATCATCCCCAGGGAGCTTCTCTGCTTTCCAGAGCTGCCACATCCCTGTGGGGACACCGCGATGTCCCCAGGTGGAGCGCGCTGAGTTTATTTTTTAATAAAAGACGCTGCTGGTGACCCTGAGCCCGGTTCTTACTGCCGGGTCACCTCACCCAGGCACGGAACGATCCCGGAGCCGCTCCGGAGCTCGGCAGGAATCATTCCCCAGGCAGGTTGAGCCATCTGGATGGGCCGGGCCCTTCTGCCGCGGCACGGAGGTTGTTAACGCACGGCATATGCTTCCTCGGAAATTAATAATAACGCCGGGCTCGCACCAGCTGCCGGTAATTGGCTCCCCCTTCGCAGGGAGCGCCGAGAGCAGCGGGGTGGAAATTCCGCCGCTTCCCGGCTCCCGCTCTAATGAGACGGATCCCGGCAGAGGCGGAGGGGGTGACAGCGGCTCCGTGCGCCCGGGGCCACGGGAGGGTCAGAACGGGCACGGGGATCGCTCCGGGCGGGGTCACAGCGGGAGCGGATCCGTCCCGGAACGCGCCTGGATGGGAAGGGCCCGTTTGAGGGGTGTTTGAATGGTTTGAGGGGTGTTTGAAGGATTTGAGCGGAGTTTGAATGGTTTGAGCGGAGTTTGAATGGTTTGAGCGGTGTTTGAACAGTTTGAGCGGAGTTTGATTGGTTTGAGGGGTGTTTGAATGGTTTGAGTGGAGTTTGAACGGTTTGAGCGGAGTTTGAATGGTTTGAGCGGAGTTTGAAGGGTTTGAGGAGTGTTTGAATGGTTTGAGGGGTGTTTGAAGGGTTTGAGGGGTGTTTGAAAGGTTTGAGCGGAGTTTGAAGGGTTTGAGGAGTGTTTGAATGGTTTGAGGGGTGTTTGAACGGTTTGAGGAGTGTTTGAAGGGTTTTAATTAAACCCTTAAGCGACGTTTGAACGGTTTGAGGGGTTTTGAACGGTTTGAGGGGTGTTTGAATGGTTTGAGGGGTGTTTGAAGGGTTTGAGCGGAGTTTGAAGGGTTTGAGGGGTGTTTGAACAGTTTGAGCGGAGTTTGAACGGTTTGAGGGGTGTTTGAACGGTTTGAGGGGTGTTTGAACGGTTTGAGGGGTGTTTGAACGGTTTGAGGGGTGTTTGAATGGTTTGAGGGGTGTTTGAGCGGTTTGAGGGGTGTTTGAAAGGTTTGAGCGGAATTTGAGTGGTTTGAGCGGTGTTTGAACGGTTTGAGCAGAGTTTGAACAGTTTGAGGGGTTTTGAACGGTTTGAGCAGAGTTTGAACCGTTTGAGCAGAGTTTGAACGGTTTGAGCGGAGTTTGAACGGTTTGAGCGGAGTTTGAATGGTTTGAGCGGAGTTTGAACGGTTTGAGCGGAGTTTGAATGGTTTGAGCGGAGTTTGAATGGTTTGAGCGGAGTTTGAATGGTTTGAGGGGTTTTGAACGGTTTGAGGGGTGTTTGAACAGTTTGAGGGGTGTTTGAATGGTTTGAGGGGTGTTTGAAGGGTTTGAGCGGAATTTGAGCGGTTTGA
>NW_026625301.1:0-1324 GCF_030028575.1 Malurus melanocephalus | reverse complement strand
GAGCCGAGGTGCCCGGGATCGATGGCCAGCACATCCCCGCAGCTGCTCCGTGGGCAGCAGAGGCCGCGGGATCAATGCGGGATGAAGGAATTACGGCTGCGGACACGCGGCTTTTACAGCTTCCTTCCCAACAAAGGCGGCCTTTAGGACTCCCGGCAATTGCCAATTAATTTCGCTGCAACCCCGGGGGCAGGAAAGAGCCCTGCTCCTTCGGGGACAGCCGTGAATCTGTTTTTTCCCCGGGTTTGGAATGCTGGAATTCCCAGGAATGACCGGTCTGGGGATCCTGGAGCCGCCAAAAGGGTGAGGAAAAGAAGGTTTTAAGGATTTAGGAGCTGGTTCTCCTCTCTGCCGCCTCCACCATCCCATCCCCGCTCCAGAGCTCCAGGAACGAGACAGGCGGAGAGAATCCAGACCTTCCCAATTAAACAATTTCTCCTGAATGAAGAGCCAGCTCCGSGAATGGGATTGACATCAATCCCGGCGCTGATGAGGGCCTTGTCACTTAGCACCTCTAATGCTCCCCCCTAATGGCATTAGGGGCTCCTCGGCACGGCCCTAATGCGGTTTCCAGCTCCTGCTGGCGCCTGGGATTCGGCCGGAGCGGGAGAGCGAGCGCATCCCTAATCCAAGGAGACAGTAATGGGAAAACGAGCAGCCTCGACAAGGTGTGCAGAGCCGCAGGAAAAACGGGCCCGGAGAGCCCGGGAGCGGCGTTTGCAGCCCGTGGGAATCGTCCCCGTCTCGATTTTCAGCAGCTTTGCTCCTTTTTTCCCCATCTCGGAGATTCCCGCACCCTTCTGTCCATTTCCTGACCCTCCAGACCTTTCCATCCCAGTTTTCCCTTGGGATAATCCCCGATTATCAAGACCCCAATTCTTTTTTCCCCATCCTTATTTCCCCAACACAGAGATTCCCACACCCCTCTTTCCCTATCCTGACCCTTTCCATCCCAGCTTTCCCTTGGGGTAATCCCGATTATCAAGACCCCAATTCTTTTTTCCCCATCCTCATTTCCCCATCATGGTGATTCCCACACCCCTCTGTCTGTGCCCCGACCCTCAAGGCCTTTCCAGCCCGGCTTTCCTTTGGGATAATCCCGATTATCAAGACCCCAATTCTTATTTCCCCATCATGGAGATTCCCGCACCCCTCTGTCCCTATCCTGACCCTTTCCATCCCAGCTTTCCCTTGAGATAATCCCGATTATCAAGACCCCAATTCTTATTTCCCTATTATTTTTCCCCATCACGGAGTTTTCCACACCCCTCTTTCCCTATCCTGACCCTTTCCATCCCAGTTTTCCCTCGGGATAATCCCGATT
>NW_026625300.1:11231-15327 GCF_030028575.1 Malurus melanocephalus | reverse complement strand
GGGGTCGCCGACTTCCTGCGTTTCCGGTGGGTCCCGAGGAGGCTCCGGGCCCGGCCCGGGCGTTTGGGGCCCAGCTGGGGCCCCCCCGGGGGGCAGCACAGCGACGGGTGGGGGGCAGGCACTGGGATATGGGGGAAACAATGGGGTCAGCCATCCCAAATACAGCCAGGGACCCCAAATCTGATAGGAAACCCCAAATCCCCCCCGGGGGGCAGCACAGCGACGGGTGGGGGGCAGGCACTGGGATATGGGGGAAAAAATGGGGTCAGCCACCCCAAACACAGCCAGGGACCCCAAATACAGTCAGAGACCCCAAATGCTCAAAGGAGATGATGACCCCAAAGAGGGGGAGTGATGATCCCAATCTCAAAGTGGTGATGACCTCAAAGGAGGGGATGACCCCAAAAGGAGGTGATGATGACCCCAAAGGGGCAGTGATGATCCCAATCTAAAAGAGGCAATGACCCCAAAAGAGGGGATGACCTTTAGGGTTGGGGTGATGATGACCCCAAAAGGGTGATGACCTCAAAAGGCGATGACCCCAAAAGGAAGTGATGATGACCCCAAAACAGGATTGATGATGACCCCAAAAGGGTGATGACCCCAAAAGGGTGATGACCCCAAAGGGGGTCGGTACCTGATTTGTGGGGGTGGCCGAGGCCGGGCGGGGCCCCCCCGGGCGCGCGGGGGGTGACGTAGCGGATGGACGTCTCCTCCAGGTACTTGTCCACCAGGTCCGGGCACACTGCGGGAAAACCCCATTGGTGACCCCAAAAACGGGAATCCACACCGGGAATGTCCCATTGGTGACCCCAAAAACGGGAACAGTCCCATTGGTGACCCCAAAAACGGGAAATCCACACCGGGAAAATCCCATTGGTGATCCCAAAAACAGGAAAATCCCATTGGTGACCCCAAAAACGGGAAATCCACACCAGGAAAATCCCATTGGTGACCCCAAAAATGGGAATCCACACCGGGAATGTCCCATTGGTGACCCCAAAAACGGGAAATCCACACTGGGAAAATCCCATTGGTGACCCCAAAAACAGGAAAATCCCATTGGTGACCCCAAAAACGGGAATCCACACCAGGAAAATCCCATTGGTGACCCCAAAAACGGGAATCCACACCAGGAATGTCCCACTGGTGACCCCAAAAACGGGAATCCACACTGGGAAAATCCCATTGGTGACCCCAAAAACGGGAATCCACACCGGGAATGTCCCATTGGTGACCCCAAAAACAGGAAAATCCCATTGGTGACCCCAAAAACGGGAATCCACACCGGGAATGTCCCATTGGTGATCCCAAAAACGGGAAATCCACACTGGGAAAATCCCATTGGTGACCCCAAAAACGGGAATCCACACCGGGAATGTCCCATTGGTGACCCCAAAAACGGGAAATCCACACTGGGAAAATCCCATTGGTGACCCCAAAAACAGGAAAATCCCATTGGTGACCCCAAAAACGGGAAATCCACACTGGGAATGTCCCATTGGTGATCCCAAAAACGGGAAATCCACACTGGGAAAATCCCATTGGTGACCCCAAAAACGGGAAATCCACACTGGGAAAATCCCATGGGTGACCCCAAAAACAGGAAAATCCCATTGGTGACCCCAAAAACGGGAATCCACACCAGGAAAATCCCACTGGTGACCCCAAAAACGGGAATCCACATCAGGAATGTCCCACTCGTGACCCCAAAAACGGGAATCCACCCAGGAATGTCCCAACAGACAATGGCGCCGGGAAAATCCCATTGGTGACCCCAAAAATGGGGACCTACCCGGGATTGTCCCAACAGCCGCCCTTGGGCCACCGACGCGGCCACCACAGGTCATGGCGGGTGATAATGTGACCCCATACATTGCGATATATCACGATAACACCCCCCATATCGCGATATATCGCGACAGACAATCACCAGGCCGTCTCCTCTTCAGGCTGATGTAGGGCAGCAGGTCGTGGCGGGTGATGATGTGACCCCATACATTGCGATATATCACAATAACACCCCCCATGTCGCAATATATCACAATTAACACCCCCCATATCGTGACAATGACTCCCCATATCGCAATGTATCATGATACAATCACCAGGCCGTCTCCTCTTCAGGCTGATGTACGGCAGCAGGTCATGGCGGGTGATGATGTGACCCCAGTGACACCATATATTGCAATATATCACAATAACACCCCCCATATCGCGACAGACACTCACCGGGCCATCTCTGTTTCAGGCTGACATACGGCAGCAGGTCATGGCGGGTGATAATGTGACCCCATATATCGCGATATATCACAATAACACCCCCCATATCACGATATATCGCGACAGACACTCACCAGGCCGTCTCCTCTTGAGGCTGACGTAGGGCAGCAGGTCGTGGCGGGTGATGATGTGACCCCATATATTACAATATACCACAATAACACCCCCTATATCGTGACAATTACTCCCCGTATTGTGATATATCGCGACAGACACTCACCGGGCCGTCTCCTCTTCAGGCTGACGTAGGGCAGCAGGTTGTGGCGGGTGATGTGACCCCATATATTACAATATGCCATGATAACACCCCCCGTATTGCGACAATTACTCCTCATATTGCGACATATCGCGACAGACACTCACCGGGCCGTCTCCTCTTGAGGCTGACATACGGCAGCAGGTCGTGGCGGGTGATGATGCGCAGCAGCTGCAGCAGCTGCCGCAGGTTGCTCTCGTCGCAGCGGCCCTGGCGCTCCAGGGCCAGCAGGAAGTCGCGGCCGGAGCGGATGCGGCCGCGCTCGGCCTCGTCCAGCACGTCCACGAACAGGAAGGAGAGCACGCGCACGTCGCGGTGCGTCAGCTGCGCGCCCACGATGTCGAACATGCGGTGCAGCGAGTACAGGCCCTGCTCGCGCTCGCCCAGCTCCTCCGGCCACGGCGCGGGGCCACCACGGTCACCGGGACCGGCGGAACTGCTGCTGGCACCGCGCTTCCGGCCTGCCATGGCACCTGGGGACACACAGATACAGGGTCAGGGACACGGTATGACCCCATCACTGCCACCAGCACCGTGCTTCCGGCCCGCCATGGCACCTGGGGACAGTGGTGACAATGGGACATGGGGTTAGGGACACGGTATGACCCCATCACTGCCACTGGCACTGCGCATCTGGCCCGCCATGGCACCTGGGGACAATGGGGACAATGGGGTCAGGAATATGGCATGGCCCTGGCATTGTCACCGCGCTTCCGGCCCGCCATGGCACCTGGGGACACAGGAATGGGACATGGAATCAGGGACACAGCATGGCCCTGGCATTGTCAGCGCGCTTCCGGCCCGCCATGGCACCTGGGGACAATGGGGACAATGGGACATGGGGTTAGGGACACGGTATGACCCCATCACTGCCACTGGCACTGCGCATCTGGCCCGCCATGGCACCTGGGGACAATGGGACACAGGATCAGGAACATGGCATGGTCCCGGTATTGTCACCGGCACCGCGCTTCCGGCCCGCCATGGCACCTGGGGACAATGGGGACAATGGGACATGGGGTCATGGTCACTGATCCCTGACACTGCCACCAGCACCGCGCTTCCGGCCCGCCATGGCACCTGGGGACAGTGGTGACAATGGGATATGGAGTTAGGGACACAGCATGGCCCAGGCATTGTCACCGCACTTCTGGCCCGCCATGGCACCTGGGGACACAGGAATGGGACACGGAGTTTAGGGTCACTGATCCTTGACACTGCCACTGGCACTGCGCATCTGGCCCGCCATGGCACCTGGGGACAATGGGGACAATGGGGTCAGGAACATGGCATGGCCCTGGCATTGTCACCGGCACCGCGCTTCCGGCCCGCCATGGCACCTGGGGAGAGTGGGGACAATGGGACATGGGACATGGAACAGCCCCATCACTGCCACCGACACCAGCAGCACTGCCATGACCACCTGGGGACACAGGAATGGCTATGGGGTCAAGGGATACGGCATGGCCCCATCATTGCCACCAGCGCTGTGCTTCCGGCCCGCCATGGCACCTGGGGACAATGGGGACAATGGCATATGGGGTCAGGGATTGGGGT
>NW_026625300.1:7537-8595 GCF_030028575.1 Malurus melanocephalus | reverse complement strand
TACAAAAAAAAATTAACGAAAAACGCCGATTCTGTCGCGGTTTTTTGACCCAAAATTACGAAATAAAGGTGGGTTGTCACGGGGTTCCTCCCGTTCAAGGCCTTTAAAGCCCCGGGAGGCCCCGGTAAAACCCCAAATAGGGCCCGGTAAAGCCCAAAAAGGCCTCGGTTCGCCCCCGGGGGCTCCGGTTCGACCCCAAAAGGCCCCGGGGAGACCCCAAAAGGCCCCGGGGAGGCCCCAAACGGCCCCGGTTCAGCCCCGGAGGCCTCGGTAAGGGCCCGGTTCGACCCCGAAAGGCTCCGGTCAGGCCCCGGGGAGGCTCCGGTAAGGCCCCAGCCGGCCCCGCCAAGCCCCGGGGAGACCCCAAACGGCCCCGCCGAGCCCCAAAAGGCGGCGGGGAGGCTCCGGTAAGGCCGCGAAAGGCTCCGAGCAGGCCCCGCTCCTCCCCCGGGGAGGCTCCGGTCAGGCCCCGGGAAGGATCCGGCGGCGGCAGCGTCGCGAGGAGCGGCGGGGGGAGCGGCGGGGCCCCCCCTGCGGCCCGTCCCAGCCCGCCGTGCGCGGGGGCCCCTCCCGGCCCCTCACGGCCCCTCAGGGCCGGCCCAGCCCCGGCGCCGCCATCTTGGCTCCGTCCGCTCCGCTCCCCGCTCCCCGCGGGCGGCTCCGCCCTGACGCAACTTCCGGCAGGGCGAGGCCACGCCCACACGCCGAACCGCGCCCACGTTCGGGCACCGCGCGCTCGTCGTGGCTTCACGCCCATAGGGAAACACGGGAAAGGCGGCGCCATGTCGGGTGAGGGCAACATGGCGGCTATATCCGGGTTACTCCGCKTTGGCTTCAGCGCTATTGGTTAGCATGGGAAAGCGAGCGCCATCTTTAGTGAGGGCAGCCTGGCAGCGCGCGGACGCGTGGCATCGCGGCCGCCATCTTGGAAAAGGTGAGGCGGGGGCGCCGCCATCTTAACTGAGGGCAAAACGGCGGGAAAGGGGGGCCGGGAGGGGGATGAGGCGATTTTGGGGCGTTTTGGGTTTTTTTGGAGAGTTTGGGTTTTTTTTTGGGGG
>NW_026625300.1:3466-5253 GCF_030028575.1 Malurus melanocephalus | reverse complement strand
GCCCCAAATCCCGCTTGGGGGGGCTCCATCCTACACAAACTTTGGGGGGACCCAGCCCCAAATCTTCTTTGGGGGGACTCCATCCTGCACCCAACTTTGGGGGGACCCGGCCCTAAATCCGTTATGGGGGTCTCTATCCTGCACCCAGCTTTGGGGGGACCCCGGCCCCAAATCCCGCTTGGGGGGGCTCCATATTGCATCGGACTTTGGGGGGACCCCGGCCCTAAATCCGTTATGGCGGGGCTCTATCCTGCACCCGACTTTGGGGGGATCCCAGCTCTAAATCCCGCTTTGAGGGGGCTCCATATTGCACCGGACTTTGGGGGGACCCCGGCCCCAAATCCCGCTTTAGGGGAGCTCGATCCTTCACCCAACTTTGGGGGGACCCCGGCCCTAAATCTCGCTTTAGGGGGGCTTCATCCTGCACCCGACTTTGGGGGAATCCCAGCCCTAAATCCGTTATGGGGGGGCTCTATCCTGCACCCAGCTTTGGGGGGACCCCGGCCCCAAATCCCGCTTTGGGGGGGCTCCATATTGCACCGGAATGTGCGGGACCCCGGCCCTAAATCTCGCTTTAGGGGGGCTCCATATTGCACCGGACTTTGGGGGGACCCCGGCCCCAAATCCCGCTTTAGGGGGGCTCGATCCTTCACCCAACTTTGGGGGGACCCGGCCCTAAATCCTCTTTAGGGGGGCTCCATCCTGCACCGGAATGTGCGGGATCCCAGCCCATAATCTTATTTGGGGGGGCTCCATCCTACACAAACTTTGGGGGGACCCCGGCCCCAAATCCCGCTTTGAGGGGGGCTCGATCCTACACCGGAATGTGCGGGACCCCCGCCCCAAATCCCGCTTTAGGGGGCTTCATATTGCACCGGAATTTGGGGCGACCCCAGTCCTAAATCCATTATGGGGGGGCTCCATCCTGCACCGGACTTTGGGGGGACCCCGGCCCCAAATCCCGCTTTAGGGGGGCTCGATCCTACACGAACTTTGGGGGACCCCCGCCCTAAATCCCAGTTTGGGGACCTCCATCACTGCACCCCCATTTTGGGGACCCCCACCCCCGCACCCCCATTCAGAGGATTTGGGGTCCCCAATCCTGCCCCTCCCCAATAACGGGTGTCCTCCCCCTTTTAGCGCCACCCCAAATCCGTGCCCCACCCTCTCCACCCAAAGATTTTGGGGTGCTCATGGACACCCCCACTCTTGGGGGCTCCCCGGAGCTGATTTTGGGGTTCCGGCCCCTTCCCCAAATTTTGGGGGGAGGCGAAATCACAGCGTTGMATCGAGGAGGGCGGGGCACAACCATCACCCCAAAATCTGCCCTAAAATTTGGGGGTTCAACCCTTTGAGGGGGGTCACGGCCTTTTGGGGGGGTCATTTTGGGGTGTTCCCTCCCTTTTTKGGGGCGTTCCCCCTTTTTTTAGGACTTTCCCTCCTTTTTTTGGGTGCGGGGTTTCCCCCTTTTTTAACGAATTCCTTCCTTTTTCTGGGAGGGATTTCCCGCTTTTTTTTTTTGGCGTTGCCTTCTTTTTTAGGAGGTTTCCCCCTTTTTTTGGGGTTTCCTCCTTTTTGGGAGGGATTTTCCCCTCTTTTGAGGAGATTTCCCCTGTTTTTGGAGGAGTTTTCCACTTTTTTTGGGAGGGATTTCCCATTTTTTTTGGTGGGGGGGGGGAGGTCCCTCCTTTTTTGAGGAGGGGAAAACAGAAAAAAAAAAGGGGAAACTGAGGCAGGGTCCCCACCCAACTCCCCGTGAGTCACTTTTGGGGTGTCCCCAAAGGGTG
>NW_026625300.1:0-1436 GCF_030028575.1 Malurus melanocephalus | reverse complement strand
CTGCAGAACTGCGGGATTGAATCCCATAAACTTTGGGATTGGGTCCCATAAAACCCCAGGACTGGATCCCTTTAACCTTGGGATTGGATCCCATAAAATCCTGCAATGAAACCCCATAAAACCCCTGGATTGGATCCTATAAAACCCTGCAATAAAACCCCATAAAACCACAGGATTGGATCCCATAAACCTTGGGATTGGATCCTATAGAACCGCAGGATCAAACCCTATAAAACCCTGGGACTGGATCCCATAAAATCCCAAGATCAGATCCCATAAAACCCCGGAATCAAACCCTATAAAACCCCAGGACTGGATCCCATAAACTTTGGGATTGGATCCTATAAAACCCTGCAATGAAACCCTGTAAAACCTCGGAATTGGATCCCATTAATCTTGGGATTGGATCCCATAAAACCCTGCAGTAAAACCCCATAAAACCGGGGATTGGATCCCATAAAACCCCAGGATCAGATCCCATAAAACCCTGCAATAAAACCCCATAAAACCCTGGGATTGGATCCCATAGAACCCCAGGACTGGACTCCACAAACCCAGAATCAAACCCTATAGGACCCTGTGATTGGATCCAATAAACCTTAGGATTGGATCCTATAGAACCCCGGGATCAAACCCTATAGAACCCTGGGATTGGGTTGCATAAATCCTGGGACTGGATCCCATAAAACCCTGGAATCAAACCCTATAAAACCTTTGGATTTATAGGGGATTGGGTCCCATAAACCTTGGGATCAGATCCCATAAATCCCTGGGATCAAACCCGATAGAACCCTGGGATCAGATCCCAACATCCTGTGGGACATGGGGCAGAGTTCTGTCCCATTCCCTTTATGGGATCTGCCCCCATTCCCTTTCCCCCATTCCCTGTATGGGATCTGCCCCCATTCCCTGTATGGGATCTGCCCCATTCCCTGTATGGGATCTGCCCCCATTCCCTTTATGGGATCTGCCCCATTCCCTGTATGGGATCTGCCCCCATTCCCTTTATGGGATCTGCCCCATTCCCTGTATGGGATCTGCCCCCATTCCCTGTATGGGATCTGCCCCCATTCCCTGTATGGGATCTGCCCCATTCCCTGTATGGGATCTGCTCCATTCCCTGTATGGGATCTGCCCTCATTCCCTTTCCCCCATTCCCTGTATGGGATCTGCCCCCGTTCCCTGTATGGGATCTGCCCCCATTCCCTTTCCCCCATTCCCTTTATGGGATCTGCCCCATTCCCTGTATGGGATCTGCCCCATTCCCTTTCCCCCATTCCCTGTATGGGATCTGCTCCATTCCCTGTATGGGATCTGCTCCATTCCCTGTATGGGATCTGCCCCCATTCCCTGTATGGGATCTGACCCCATTCCCTTTATGGGATCTGCCCCCATTCCCTTTCCCCCATTCCCTTTATGGGATCTGCCCCATTCCC
>NW_026625299.1:16948-18471 GCF_030028575.1 Malurus melanocephalus | reverse complement strand
ATACTGGTTTGTACTGGTCAGCACTGGTCAGCAGTGGCCGTACCTGGGCGGGCGTTGGGATCCACCTCGGGCTCGGTGCCGCCGGAGCAGAGAAAGCGCGGAGTGACCACAGCGTCCAGCGAGGCAGCGTGGGAATTGGCCGGAGCGCGGAGAGCGTCGGCTTCACACTGCGGCCGCTGTGGACAGACGGACAGATGGACATTGAATGGACACACGGACAGATGGACACTCAGATGGACACTGTCCCTCACCTGCTCCCCCAGTTTGAGCAGCAGGATGGACACACGGACACTCAGGACAGTCACAGGGGATGGACAGATGGACACTCAGGATGGACACACGGACAGATGGACACTCAGATGGACACAGGGATGGACAGATGGACAGATGGACACTCAGGATGGACACACAGACAGATGGACACTCAGGATGGACATTTGGACACCTCACCTGCTCCCCCAGTTTGAGCAGCAGGATGGACGCACAGACAGACACATGGACAGATGGACAGATGGACACTCAGATGGACACAGGGATGGACAGATGGACAGATGGACACACAGATGGACAGATGGACACTGAGTGGACAGACAGTTCCTCACCTGCTCCCCCAGTTTGAGCAGCAGGATGGACACACGGACACACGGACAGATGGACACAGGGATGGACAGACAGATGGACACTGTCCCTCACCTGTTCCCCCAGTTTGAGCAGCAGGATGGACACACGGACACTCAGGACAGTCACAGGGGATGGACAGATGGACACTCAGGATGGACAGACAGACAGACAGTTCCTCACCTGCTCCCCCAGTTTGAGCAGCAGGATGGACACACAGACACTCAGGACAGTTACACAGATGGACAGATGGACAGATGGACAGATGGACAGATGGACACTGTTCCTCACCTGTTCCCCCAGTTTGAGCAGCAGGGTGGACACACAGACAGACACACGGACAGATGGACAGATGGACATTTGGACACCTCACCTGCTCCCCCAGTTTGAGCAGCACCCGCTGCCGCTCCAGCCCGGCCTCTCCTCGGGGGGACACAAAAAACGCGGGGACATTGCGGGGGGGCAGCAGCAGCCGGCCTGGGGAGTGACCAATGGGCAGCGGGGTCATCCCGGGGTCACTGGGGTCATCCCGGGGTCACTGGGGTCACTAAAGGGTCAGGGGTCACAGGGGTCATTGGGAACATTGCGGGGGGGCAGCAACAGCCAGCCTGGGGAGTGACCAACGGGAGTGACCAACGGGAGTGACCAATGGGAGTGACAATGGGCAGCGGGGTCACCGAGGGGTCAGTGGGGTCATCCAGGGGTCATTGGGGTCATCCCGGGGTCATTGGGGTCATCCCGGGGTCATTGGGGTCATCCAGGGGTCACTGGGGTCACTAAAGGGTCAGGGGTCAGCGAGGGGTCAGTGTGGGGTCATTGGGGACATTGCGGGGGGGCAGCAACAGCTGGCCTGGGGAGTGACCAACGGGAGTGACCAATGGGCAGCGGGGTCACCGAGGGGTCAG
>NW_026625299.1:13785-15279 GCF_030028575.1 Malurus melanocephalus | reverse complement strand
AAATCCCTCACCGTGACGGTGATCGCCACCTCCCAGGGGTTTCTCTGCCGATCTTCGGCCGCGCTGAACTCCAGACTGACCCCGCACAGGTCCAGGGTGGAGCTCTCATCTGGAAATTTGGAGATTTTTGGGGAATTTTGGGAATTTGGGAATTTTTTTGGAATTTTCTGGGAATTTTTGGGCATTTTTCGAGCATTTTTTAGTGATTTTTAGGCATTTTTTGGGGGATTTTAGAGGATTTTTTGACCCCGCACAGGTCCAGAGTGGAGCTGTCGTCTGGAAATTTGGGGATTTTTGGGGAATTTTGGGAATTTGGGAGTTTTTTTGTTTTTTGGGGGATTTTGAGGCGGTTTTGGTGGTTTTGGGGTGGGGTTTTTTTTGTTTTTGGGGCGATTTTGGGGTTTTTTTGTGGCAGTTTTGGGGTTTTTTGGAGTCGTTTTTTCCGGGTTTTTTGGGGGCGATTTTTTTCCGTGTTTTTTTTTAATTTTGGGGTAATTTTGGGTATTTTTGGGTACCGATCATGCGGTGAAAAGTCTCCTGCAGCCGATCCATCCCCTCCAGCACAAACACGTGCTCCTCGTGGGGTTTGTGCGACGCCAACGCGTTCAAAGTCTCGGTGTGGACGTTGTCCCCCAACCCAAAAACGTAAACATCTGCGGGAAAAAATGGGGTTAAAATACCCCAAAATACCCCGAAAATATCCCAAAATGTCCTAAAAAACAGAAAACACAAAAAACCCGAAAAAAAACCAAAAAAAGAATACCCCAAAACCGCCCCAAAATCACCCAAAATCCCCCTAAAAATCCCCACAAAATCATAGAAAATCCCAATTTATCCAAAAAAAATCCCCAAATTCCCCCCAGGACCCTCAAACCCCCCAAATCCACCCCAAAACTCCCTTGAAAGTCGCAAAAAATCCTCAAAAAAATCCGAAATTTTTCCCAAAATTCCCATGTTTGTACCCAGGACCCCTCAAACTCCCCCCAAATCCCCCCAAATCCCCTGAAAATTGGCAAAAATCAAAGAAAATCATCAAAAATCCCCCTAAAAATCCCTTTTTTTTCCCCTAAAAGTCCCAAATTCTCCCAGAAAATCCCAAAATTCCCAAATCTGACCCAGGAATTCCTCGCGGGGGTCCAGGGGGTCTCTCCCGATGCTCAGAAATTCCCGAATTTGCAGCAGCGGCACCGTCGGGGACCCCCCCATGTTGGCCCGGCCTGGATTTGGGGGAAATTCGGGAAAAATTGGGGAATTTTTGAGAAAATTTTATGGAATTTTGGGGGAAATTTGGGGATTTTTTGGTTTTTTTGGGAATTTTCAGGGGAGTTTTGAGGGGAGTTTTGGGGTTTTGTGAGATTTTGGGGTGTTTTTTTCATATTTTTGGGTGGGGTTTTTTTGGTTTTTTAGGTATTTTAGGATTTTTTTGGGATCTCACCATCGGTCATGATGACGATCACGTGCCGGGTGCGTTTTGGGGCCATTTTGGGGTATTTT
>NW_026625299.1:10578-12067 GCF_030028575.1 Malurus melanocephalus | reverse complement strand
CACCCTGCAGCCGCAGCCCCCGCAGTTTCTCTTTCACCGTCGCTGCCTCCGCCGCTCGCGGCTCCGTTGGGCTCAGAACTTTCCGCGCCTCCGAACCGAACGTGACCACCCCATAGCGGGGCGCGGCCCCATAACTGGCGATCTGTGGGACGGGGAAAGGATTTATGGGATCTATGGGGCTGAGAATCCATGGGGCGGCCCCATAACTGGCGATCTGGGGGGCCATAAATGGGGTTATGGGATCTATGGGGCGGGAAATGGGTTATGGGGTCAGGGAATGGGGGATCTGAATGGGGCGGCCCCATAGCTGGCGATCTGTGGGGCGGGGAAAGGATTTATGGGGTCAGGGAATGGGGGATCTGTGGGGCGGCCCCATAGCTGGAGATCTGTGGGGCAGAAAAGGGGTCATGGGGATCTATGGGGCTGGGAATCCGGGGAGCGGCCCCATAGCTCGCGATCTGTGGGGCCATAAATGGGGTTATGGGATCTATGGGGTATTCGGGGCGGGGGGCGGCCCCATAACTCGCGATCTGTGGGGCGGGGGGAGTTTATTTGGGTTATGGGATCTATGGGGCTGGGAATCCATGGGGCGGCCCCATAACTCGCGATCTGTGGGGCGGGGGGCAGCAAATGGGGTCAGGGGGGATCTATGGGGCAGAAAATGATCTGTGGGGCGAATCCCGCGGTTTTTCGGGACGGATTTCGGATTTTCGGGATTTCCCGCGGTCCCCGATCCTTTCCCGCTGAGTTTTGGGGAAGATTCCCGATTTTTCGGGGCGAATTTCGTTATTTCGGGTTTTTCGGGGCAGATCCCGCTGATTTTGGGGCGGATTTTTGGGTCGGATCCGGGTGATTTTGGGGCGATTTTTGGGGCAGTTTCGGGTGTTTTCGGGGTCATTTTTGGGACGGATTTCGCTGATTTTTGGGGATGTTTTTGGGGTACATTTTGCTGATTTTTGGGTGATTTTTTGGGTGGAATTGGGGTGATTTCGGGGCCGCACCTTCTCCACCAGCTCCACCAGCGCGTCCCGCGCCTCTTCGTAGTCGCGGTCGCTGACGCTGCGGGAAGCGTCGAGCACCAAAAAAACGTTCAGAGCCCCGCCCGCCTCCAGCCGGATCCGCCGCTTCACAGTGGGGTCTGGGGGCGCCGAAAACCCCAAAAACAAAACGGGGACCCCCATTAGGAACTCCAAAAATCCCCCCAAAAATACCCCGAAAATTAAAAAAGAAATCCGCCCCAAAAAAACCCAAAATAAACCGCAAAAAACACCCCCAAAACCACAGAAAAACAAAGAAAACCACCCCAAAAACCCAAAGAAAACCCCAAAATCCGCACCGTGGCTCCGATTGGCCTCGGCCGCCTCCACGGTCTGGGTCAGGGATGCGAGAAAAGCTTCAGCCACATCCTCGGGGGAGTCGAAGGAATTTGGGTCTGGGGGCGTCGGGGGGAGTGGAGTCAGAGCCGGAAGCACCCAGGGAACCCCAAAAA
>NW_026625299.1:5276-6750 GCF_030028575.1 Malurus melanocephalus | reverse complement strand
AAATTGGCTCAAATTTTGCTCAAATTTCGCTCAAATTTCGCTCAAATTTCGCCCAAATTTCGCCCAAATTTGGCTGAAAGTTTCCCAAAATCGCCCGAATTCGCCCCAAAACCTCGGCAGCGCGGCTCGGAGCCGCTCGGATCCCAAAAAATCCTCCCAAAGCCGCCCCAAATCCCCCCAAATTCCCGCAAAACCTCCCGAAAATTGCCCGACAATTGCCCGAAAATTGCCAGAAATTCCCTCAAATTTCGCTCAAATTTCGTTCAAATTTTGCTCAAATTTTGCAAAAGTCGCCCGAATTGGCCCCAAAACCTCCACACCGCGGCTCGGAGCCGCTTCGGGACCCCACAAACCCCAAAATCCCCCCCAAATCCCCCCTAAAACCCCGAAACTGCCCCAAAACCGCCCGAATTTCGCTCAAATTTGCCCGAAATTCGCCCGAATTTCGCCCAAATTTCGCTCAAATTTCGCTCAAATTTCGCTCAAATTTTCCCAAAATCGCCCGAATTGGCCCCAAAATCTCCACACCGCGGCTCGGAGCCGCTTCGGGACCCCACAAACCCAAAAAAATCCCCCCAAAACCGCCCGAAAATTGCCCGAAATTCGCTCAAATTTGCCCGAATTTCGCCCAAATTTCGCTGAAATTTTCCCAAAATCGCCGGAATTCTCCCCAAAACCTCGGCAGCGCGGCTCGGAGCCGCTCCAGGTCCCTCCCTCGAGGCAGCGGCGCTCGGCGGAGCCCAAAAGCTGCAAACCCTCGGAGCAGCGGAAGCGAACGGAGCCTTCGACCGAAAATCGGGAGCGGGGACCCTCCATGGAGGCACCGGGGGGAACGGCGGGGGCGGGGCAGTCACCGGCTGGGGGGAAAAAACGGGAAATCGGGAAAAAATGGGAAATTTCAAAACAAACCCGGTGAAAATTGGAGAAAAAATGGGGGAAAAATGAAAAAAAACGGGGAAAATACGGGGAAAAATGGAACAGAATTTGAAAAAAAATCATAGGAAATGGGGAAAATTGCAGGGAAATTAAAAAGAATCGGGGAAAGATAGCAGGGAAATTATGAAAAAAAACAAAACAGGGAAATACCCAAAAAAAATCGAATTACCCACCCAAAGCATCTTAAAAATGCCAAAAAACACTGAAAAACACCCAAAAAAATACACAATAATGCACCCAAAAAACGGGAAAAAACCGTAAAAAACCCCCCAAAAATTCCCATAAAAGCCACAAAACCACCCAAAAATCCGAAATAACCCCAAAATAACCCACAAATTTTCTTACTTCCATCGTCGCAGACGGGGTGCGGCCCCTCCCAGCGCCCCCCGGGCCCGCAGCGCCGCTCGCGGGGTCCCCGCAGCTCGAACCCGCCCTGGCAGGAGAAGCGCAGAACCGAACCCGGGCGGTGGCGAGAGCCCCGCGGCCAAAAGGAGCCGTGATCGAACTGCAGCTGCCCGGGGCACCACACGGCTGGGGA
>NW_026625299.1:0-1332 GCF_030028575.1 Malurus melanocephalus | reverse complement strand
CACCACCGGCGACACCGGCGACACCGACGCGGGGTCCTTTGGCTCATTTGGCGCGCTCCACGGTTTGTCCGGGCTGCGGAGCGGCGCTGCGGGACCCGGTGCTGCTGCCGTGCGAGCACAGCTGCTGTCGCCGCTGTCTGCTGTCCCCGCTGTCACCTCCCGCTCTTGGGGACACCTCCGGAGTGTCCCCGTCCCCCCCGAGCCTGGCGTGTCCCCGCTGTCGCCGCTCGTGTCCCCCCGGGCGCGTCCGCACCGCGGTGGCGCTGGCGGTGGAGGCGCGGATCGTGCGGAGGCTGGCGGGGGACACGGGAGGGGACACGGGAGGGGACACGGGAGGGGACAGAGGGGACAGCGGAGGGGACAGCGGGGACAGCGGAGCGACGGGGACACGGCGGAGACCGCGGAGGTGCAGGTGAGACGGGAAGGGTTTGGGGGAATTTGGGGGAATTTGGGAAAATTGGGGATTTGGGGACACGGGAGGGGACACGGGAGGGGACAGAGGGGACAGGGGAGCGACGGGGACGCGGCGGAGAGCGCGGCGGTGCAGGTGAGAGGGGCGGGATTTTGGGAATAATTTGGGGGATTTTGGGATTTTCGGAAAATTTGGGAGTTTGGGGATTTGGGGACAGGCGGGGGACAGAGGAGGGGACGCGGAGGAGAGCGCGGAGCTGCAGGTGAGAGGGGCGGGATTTTGGGAAAATTTGGGTTTTTTTTATTTTTAATTGGGATTTGGGGACACGGAGGGGATGGAAAAAGGCGGATTTTGGGGGATTTTGGGAGAATTTGGGGGATTTTGGGATTTGGGGACATCGGGGGAGATTTAAAGTTTCGGGACATGGAGGGGACAGCGCCACTGCAGGAAAGAGGGACGGGATTTTGGGGGGATTTGGGGGATTTTTGGGGGATTTTCAGAATTTGTGAAATTTGGACAACTTCCGAGAATTTGGGGATTTCTGCGATTTTGGGGATTTGGGGGATTTCCAAAATTTTCCGAATCCCCAAAATATTTCAGATTTTCGGGGGAATGGGATGGACAAAGGGGTTTGGGGGAATTTGGGGGAAAATTGGGGGAAAACTGGGGGAATTTGGGGAAATTTTGGGGCATTTGGGGTCTGAAGAGAATTTGGGAGATTTGGGGTCTGGGACGAATTTGGGGACAATTTGGGGAATTTGGGGACAGAAATTTTTGGGCCATTTGGGGACAGAAATTTTGGGAAATCCCAAAAAATTAAACCACCCCAAACACCTGAAGGGGGAGGGGAATTTTTGGGATCCCCGCAGCGATTTTGGGGCGGCCCCGCCCC
Organism: Malurus melanocephalus; assembly: GCF_030028575.1. NCBI lineage: Eukaryota > Metazoa > Chordata > Aves > Passeriformes > Maluridae > Malurus > Malurus melanocephalus. The sequence continues at coordinate 28 of NW_026625299.1, read as the reverse complement.
CCGCACGTGCTGGCCCCGCCCCTCCCCC